>NW_022679073.1:0-69482 GCF_011004875.1 Balearica regulorum gibbericeps | reverse complement strand
AGTCATCATCGATGCCCTCCAGAAACCTCTTAGATGGCTACTGCCCTGCTGTGTGGTCACCTGAGCAGAAATCTGGGTGGTTCGAGTCCAGGTTCTGTGTGAGGATCTTATGTGAGACAGTGTCAAAGGCCTCCCTGAAGTCCAGGCAGACAATAGCCACTGCTCTCCCCTTGTCTACCAGGGCAGTCATTTCATCGGAGAAGGTCACCAGGTTGGTCAAGCAGGACTTCCCCTTGGTGAAGCTAGCATGCTGCCTGCTTCTGATGACTTGCTTGTCCTTCACGTGCCTGGACATGGTTTCTAGGAGTAGCAGCTCCATCACCTACCCAGGGATCAAGGTGAGGCTTATTGGCCTGTAGTTCCCTGGGACCTCCTTCTTGCCCTTCTTAAAGATAGGAGTACCATTTGCTCTTGGCAGATGTGCTCTGGGCCCTTGTATCAGTATTGTCTTGTCTTGCCTTGCCGTTGGAGGGCCATGGTGTTATGCCATTGTACACCCCATGAAGATTTGGCTGGCTCAAAAACCAGGCATGATGTGAGGGAAGTGCTAGCAGGATGGCCATTTCGTGAGAGCAAAAGAAATAAAAGCAGAATCTATCCCACCTCTCACACCGTCGCTGCTCCCAGATCTGCTTAGATATGCAAAGTGGATGTGAAAGGTATTAATATAGCCATGTCCTGGAGAACACAGTTTCTAAACTCCAAGTTTTGGGAAGAAAGGGGGTTTTCCAAATGGCTGTATAAATCTCTGTTTCCATTGAGGGAGAGAGTGTCATCAGCTTGCTGTCACTGTCCATGGTGTATGAACAGGGCTGACTCCTCGTCAGCCACCAGGCAGAGGCCTTGCTCCTCACAGCACACTCGTCCAGCGCCAACCTGAGATCCAGCCAGGGAGCTGAAGGAAGGTTGCCAGGAAAAGGAAGACGTGTGGGGTGTAGCAGGGGGAGAGTCTATGGGAAATAGCTTTGATTTTGGTCAGGGAAGTCTCCCCTAACTGCTCACTGTCCTTTCCTCCACGCATAACCCCCATGCCCAGAAGCTGCAGATGTCCAACAGCAGCTCCATCACCCAGCTGGAGGCCATCACCTCCTGGCCTTTGCAGACACACGGCAGCTGCACCTCTTGCACTTCTGGCTCTTCCTGGGCATCTACCTGGCTGCCCTCCTGGGCAACGGCCTCATCATCACCACCATAGCCTGCGACCACCGCCTCCACACCCCCATGTACTTCTTCCTCATCAACCTCTCCCTCCTTGACCTGGGCTCCACCTCCACCACTCTCCCCAAAGCCGTGGCCAATTCCCTCTGGAACACCAGGGACATCTCCTGCTTGGGATGTGCTGCACAACCCTTTCTCTTTGCCTTCTTGGTTGTGGCAGAGTTTTCTCTTCTCATGACCATGGCCTACGACCACTACGTTGCCATCTGCCAATCCCTGCACTACGGGACCCTCCTGGGCAGCAGAGCTTGTGTCCACATGGCAGCACCTGGACCTGGTGGTGGCAGTTCTGTACTCGGTGGTGCCTCCAGCAGTGAAGCCCCTCATCTACAGCATGAGGAACCAGCAGCTCAAGGATGGAAATGATGAGGGGGAATGGGGGCAAGTTACTCCTGGGGACATTCCCATTGAACACAAGAGGAATATTTTTCTCATGAGAACAATCAGCCATTGGAATAATCTCCCCAGAAAATGGTAGATTCCCCAAAACGTGACATTTTTAAGATTCAGATGGACAGGTTGCTGGGCCATCTGGTCAAGACAGAGCATTTGCCAAGAACGTTTGGACCAGATGATCCTTGAGGTACCTTCCAACCCGCTGGTGTATGATTCTATTATTCCGTGAATATCATCACTGACGTGGCAGGGACAGCTGGCCACAACTGACCAAAGGGATCTTCCAAAGTATATGACACCATGAGTAAGGAAGTGCTGTATGGCACTGAGCTGTCTGCCAGGGTTACACCACAACACGCGTCCATCAAGGCAGGCTCGGCCATGACTGGTGGAGGAGCGGCCTCAAGGAGGAGGCTTTGGGCATTAGGAGGGATGCCAGAGCAGCCAGTGGTGCTAAACAGGAAGATGGCCAGGAGCACATTGGGCTGCCCTGGGAGGAGCGTGGCCACCCAGGCAAGGGCACTTCTTCTCCAGCTGGACTCAGCACTGGTGTGTGGCCACCTCTGCAGTGGTGTGTCCCAGGGTGGGGGGCTCCCCGTTCTGGAGGGATGGGGAGGAACTGTCACGTGGGCAGAGAAAGTCTGCCAAGATAGGGTTAGGGGTCGCCTGTGGAGAGGCTGAGAGACCTGGGCTGCTTCATCCTGGTGAAGTGGAGGCTGAGGGAAGCATAGGGGTACCTCGGGACAGCTGGAAAATTCCTTTCTGAGATGATGGCACTATTCTTTTGGTCTTGGGCAAGAGCATGAGAAAGGAAAAGCACGAGAAACTGCAGCTTTGGAGGTGCCGAGTGGAGGTGAGGCTGAAGAACTGTCCTTCTGAGGGCAGTGCTGTGGTGCAAAAAGTGACTCGGAGGGAGTCTGGATGAGCCCATGGCTTTGTGTTTGAGGGAACATGTGGCGAGGAGGGAGAGACAGCAGTCCAGGTAGGGACATAGCATGGGGTGAGAAGAAGGTGGGGAAGTGCGTTGGGTGCCTGCAGCCTGCAGGGAAACAGGCAGAGGCGTGGGGCAGTGTAGGATGGCCTGTGGTGCCGATGGCCAAGGGTGCTGGCAAGGCTGAAAGGCCCTGATAGAACCGAGGGCTTTGCCCCCTTGCCTATGGCTGACGTCCCTGCCACAGAGGCCTCAGAGGAGACACGTTGTCCTCATGGCCATGGGGCATCGTTGCCTCCTTGCACCCACCGTGGGGGAGGCCATGAGGTGTCATCCCGTTGTCCTTCCCTTGGCATCCCACTCCCCACATGCCAAGGCAGAGCCCTGAGACACAGGTGAGGGTCAGGATGTCCCTTGCCAGGGGCTGGGGGTCAGCGCTTGGCATTTCTGCTTCATCAGACAAAGCCAGGGTGTCCTCAGCATCAGAGCTGCCTGCACTTTGCCTTGCTTTGTCATCATGGCCTCCAATGATCTGCTCTAACGAGTCCCTGGGGAGGCTTTCTCAGTAATGGCCCCCAGTGGGGCCCATTCATGCTTCAAGGTACTTTGGGCTTTACTGCTGACTTGGCCTTCTCCAGAGGTTTCTTCAGTCTCCTCTTCTTGGTATCTGAGGTGCATGGACTCAGCAGCAAATACGCCATGGGGCTCATTAAAGTACAGAAAACTCTAACGAGCCATGTCTCTTCCCGTAATTTTCTTCAAGTCCTCAAGCCTTGTCCAACTAATTGGAGAGGTTGTAGCTGAGTACTTAATGATGAAGATTTCAAAGAAGATTTCATGGAGGAGGATTTTTTTTTCTTTCAAGGCTATTTTCTATCACTTGTCAGATTATAGAAGAAGTGATAGCAGCGTTCTACAATGGATGTTGGTCCAAGCTGTCTCCTAAAGACATCTGGAGAGGCAGGAGAAGCAGTCCCTTGAGATCCAGCACTGTCTGGACAACCTCGCTCCTCCCCAAGGCCACCAGTTCCCTCATCGGCCACCTGGGCCTTGCATCACCTTTCCTCACATCAGGCTTCTCCACTGAGCTCTGCAGCTGGATGGTACAGCTCCTTCACACCAGCTCCCACCTGCTTTCCTTGGAGACCTGGGCTGCACACAGGCACACAAAGGTTTCTCTTCACTGACAACAAACAACAGTTACACACGATGCAAGTTAATGAACATGAAATCTCTCTCCTCAGCTGGATGCTGAGTCCAAGCAGCATCTAACGTGGTCCACCTTTCACAAGGGATTTCCGTACAAGAGCAGTTTTAGACATGGAGATAACAAAGGACAGGTACAGACACAGTGAAGGAGTTGGCTGAAGAGTTGATTAGACTTCCGAAAGATGGGGCAAGTTTCTAACTCCCTGAAGCTCCAAGCAGAAACCAGAGAGTTGAGAGGCATCTGAATGGCCAAAGAGCAAGCGGAGGAGGAAACCTGGGAGCAATGGGAAGGGCGTACGTCCAGATAGTCTGCTGCAATGATGTCCTTAGGCATGGCCATTGAACCAGGAGAGGTGGAAACACCTGAGCGATGAGGGAGATGAATGAACAGACAGCGTAGTGGTAACGCAAGGACAGGGGAAGGTAAATACTTCTGCTGCTGCCGTTAGTCTACTTCCAGGAAATTCCCATTCTGTCATGGTGGGAAAACATTGCCAGTTCTTACAAACACTCCAAGGATTCACCTGATGAACATTTCCTTCTAGATGATTTCAATGGAAAAAAAAAAAAAAACCCCGACCCAAAACCCCATGTGCCCCTTCCCATGCAGACCCCAGTTGTCTGAGCATGAAGAGGCAGTGCCACTTTGAGGGGCCCCCGTGTACCTGAGGTGCTGGCCTGGGATTGGCATCTGTCACAGAGGACCTGTGGGAGACCAGAGCCCCTTGCAAGCTGCAGGTGGAGGCTGGGCAGGGCTTCCCGGGGCATCTACACTGGCACCAGGTCTCTGTGTCCCTCGAGCTGAACGCATTTACATCCTACATCCATTCCCAGTTCTGGGAAAATTAATCCCCCTCCAAAGACAGAAAAAAACATAAAGCTGATGACTCCGTTGACACCTGTCTTTGCTTTGGCTCTTTGTCTTCAGATCTCCTTCCTTTGATTTCCATGCCATTCACTGACATCTGACAGGCCTACAGGCATTAAACCAAGATCATCTGGGGTCTTGCACAGAGCCCCGTGCCCCCAAAACCTTCCCTGCCCAGGACTCCCCAGTCTATTGCACAGAACGAGTCCCACGGAGGTGTCGACCTCTCTTCACCGGTTGAGGGGTTGGTTTAGATGGTCACCTACAGCACAGGAGGCTTCATGCCCCATAAACATCTGCAGAACTCCAGTTGGAAATAGGGCCCAGCATCCCCATCGGATCCTCAGAGACCTGAGGTGGAAGGGACCTCAGGCAGCCTGCCCTCCAACCTGTCAGAAACAGGGTCAGACCAAGTGGTTCGAGGCTGATTCAGTGCGAGATGGAAAACCCCCAAGGACAGAGACTGCACCACCTCTCTGGGTGACCTATTCCAGCACTTGGCTGAGCTCATGGGGAAAAGTTATTCTTTATGTGCTGGCTGGACCTGTCCTCTCTCACCTTCCTCCCCTTGTCCTTTGTCCTCCCACCATGCACCATGGTGAAGAGACTGGCTCTGGATTCTCCATGTCCTCCTTGTCAGTACTGACAGGCTGGCAGGAGTTCCCCATCAGCCTTCCCTTCTGCCAACATGGCTTCACTAAGGGCAAATCGTGCCTGACAAATTTGGTGGCCTGCTATGATGGGGTTACAGCACTGGTGGACAAGGGAAGGGCAACTGACATCATCTGCCTGGACTTGTGCAAGGCATTTGACACTGTCCCACACGACACCCTTGTCTCTACATTGGAGAGACATGGATTCGATGGATGGACCACTCAGTGGATAAAGAATGCCAACGGCATGAAGTTCAAGAAGGCCAAGTGCAAGGTCCTGCACATGGGTCAGGGCAATCCCAAGACAGCTACAGGCTGGGCAGAGAATGGATGGAGAACAGCCCCGAGGAGAAGGACTTGGGGGATTGACTGATTGATGAGAAGCTCAACATGAGCCGGCATTGCGCGCTTACAGGCCAGAAAGTCAACCATGTCCTGGGCTGCATCACCAGCAGCATGACCAGCATGTTCTAGGGAGGCGATTCTGCCCCTCTACTCCACTCTCGTGTGACTCCACCTGGAGTATTGCGTCCAGCTCTGGGTTCTCCAGTACAAGAAGTCCATGGAGCTTTTGGAGCAAGTTCAGAGAAGGCCACGAAGATGATCAAAGAGCTGGAGCACCTCTCCTGTGAGGACAGGCTGAGAGAGTTGGGGTCGTTCAGCCTGGAGAAGAGAAGGCTCCGGGGAGACCTAATTGTGGCCTTCCAGTACCTAAAGGGAACCTACAGGAAAGATGGGGAGGGACTGTAGTGATAGGACGAGGGGTAATGGGGTTACACTAAAAGAGGGTAGATAGAGATTAGCTCTTAGGAAGAAATTCTTTACTGTTAAGAGTGGTGAGGCCCTGGCACAGGTTGCCCAGAGAAGCTGTGGCTGCCCCTGGCTCCCTGGCAGTGTTCAAGGCCACGTTGGATGGGGCTTTGGGCAACCTGGTCTAGTGGAAGATGTCCCTGCCAATGGCAGTGGGGGTTGGAACTAGATGATCTTTGAGGTCCCTCCCCACTCAAACCATTCTATGGTTCTACGATTCGGTGATCCCCAAGACATCCCTTTGTGCCTTACTGTTAAGACTCATACTGTTAAGAGTATGGGTCTGACGCATGGCTGAGAGAGGCCCTCCAATTGTGTCACGACAGTCAGAAAGGACCCCCTTGCTTTCTAAACTCCTTCTCAGAGAGGAGTCTTGGTGCGGCTAGGTCCAGTCTTAGTCCCAGGCTTGGTCAATGGTTTATGTCTAAAGGATTATGTGTGTAGCCGCATGTTAGTGTCAATGTTTGCACGTCAGAGCCCTCTCAAGGAGTTTCACTGAGGCAGTTTTGCAAACTTGAAAAAATCATTAATTTCTTTAGGTGACAGATATGAAGAGTTCAGAATTGTTGTTGCTAAGTGCACTTACTGCAAAAAGAATGTGTGAGATAATAGTTGAGTGCTTCTGTGAACGATACTTTCCCAGGTAACATCCAACATAGTCTGAGGCACAAATCTTACCAAAGATTGTTTGGGGAGGAGAGAGAGGTCCAGAACCATTGACCCGTCCGGATACTTGGAATTCTCATCCTCAAGACGGAGGACTCTGGATGCCAGATTTATACTCTTGGTGCCGTGGGACTAAGTCAATTATCATGTGCTGACTGGCTCTTGACAAAGCTTGTTGTGTTGTCGACCAAGTGGGGGGAGCAGGGGCAGAGAAAAGGCGTTCGGTACAGAGGCACGGTGGTCTGTTCAGATCCATGCCTAAAGAGTTCATTAGACTTCTGAAAGATGGGGCAAGTTTCTAACTCCCTGAAGCTCCAAGCAGAAACCAGAGAGTTGAGAGGCATCGGAATGGCCAAAGAGCAAGCAGAGGAGGAAACCTGGGAGCAATGGGAAGGGCGTACGTCCAGATAGTCTGCTGCAATGATGTCCTTAGGCATGGCCATTGAACCAGGAGAGGTGGAAACACCTGAGCGATGAGGGAGATGAAAGAACAGACAGAGTAGTTGTAATGCAAGGAGGGGGAAGATCAATATTTCTTCTGCTATTATTATTATACTTCCAGGAAATTCCCATTCTGTCATGGTGGGAAAACATTGCCAGCTCTTACAAACACTCCAAGGAGTCACATGATGAACATTTCCTTCTAGATGATTTCAATGTAAAAAAACCCAAACCACCAACCCAAAAACCCCCATGTGCCCCTTCCCATGCAGACCCCAGTTGTCTGAGCATGAAGAGGCAGTGCCACTTTGAGGGGCCCCCGTGTACCTGAGGTGCTGGCCTGGGATTGGCATCTGTCACAGAGGACCTGTGGGAGACCAGAGCCCCTTGCAAGCTGCAGGTGGAGGCTGGGCAGGGCTTCCCAGGGCATCTACACTGGCACCAGGTCTCTGTGTCTGTTGAGCTGAACGCATTCGTGTCCTACATCCATTCCCAGTTCTGGGAAAAGGCAATCCCCCTCCAAAGACAGAAAAAAAAAACAACACCCTGAAGAGTGTGTTGACATCTCTCTTTGCTTTGGCTCTTTGTCTTCAGATCTCCTTCCTTTCATTTCCATGCCATTCACTGACATCCGACAGGCCTACAGGCATTAAAACAAAATCATCTGGGGTCTTGCACAGAGCCCCATGCCCGCAAAAACTTCCCTGCCCAGGACTCCTCAGGCTTTCAACAGAGCGAGTCCCACGGTGGTGTCAACCTCTCTTCACTGGTTGAGGGGTTGGTTTAGATGGTCACCTACAGCACAGGAGGATTCGTGCCCCATAAACATCTGCAGAACTCCAGTTGGAAATAGGGCCCAGCATCCCCATCGGATCCTCAGAGACCTGAGGTGGAAGGGACCTCAGGCAGCCTGCCCTCCAACCTGTCAGAAACAGGGTCAGACCAAGTGGTTCAAGGCTGATTCAGTGTGAGTTGGAAAACCCCCAAGGACAGAGACTGCACAACCTCTCTGGGTGACCTGTTCCAGCCCTTGGCTGAGCTCATGTTGAATAGTTATTCCTTATGTGCTGGCTGAAGTTCTCCTCTTTCACGTGCCTCCCATGGTCCTTTGTCTTCCCACCATGCACCATGGTGAAGAGACTGGCTCTGGATTCTCCATGTCCTCCTTGTCAGTACTGACAGGCTGGCAGGAGTTCCCCATCAGCCTTCCCTTCTGCCAACATGGCTTCACTAAGGGCAAATCGTGCCTGACAAATTTGGTGGCCTGCTATGATGGGGTTACAGCACTGGTGGACAAGGGAAGGGCAACTGACATCATCTGCCTGGACTTGTGCAAGGCATTTGACACTGTCCCACACGACACCCTTGTCTCTACATTGGAGAGACATGGATTCGATGGATGGACCACTCAGTGGATAAAGAATGCCAACGGCATGAAGTTCAAGAAGGCCAAGTGCAAGGTCCTGCACATGGGTCAGGGCAATCCCAAGACAGCTACAGGCTGGGCAGAGAATGGATGGAGAACAGCCCTGAGGAGAAGGACTTGGGGGATTGACTGATTGATGAGAAGCTCAACATGAGCCGGCATTGCGCGCTTACAGGCCAGAAAGCCAACCATGTCCTGGGCTGCATCACCAGCAGCATGACCAGCATGTTCTAGGGAGGCGATTCTGCCCCTCTACTCCACTCTCGTGTGACTCCACCTGGAGTATTGCGTCCAGCTCTGGGTTCTCCAGTACAAGAAGGCCATGGAGCTTTTGGAGCAAGTTCAGAGAAGGCCACGAAGATGATCAAAGAGCTGGAGCACCTCTCCTGTGAGGACAGGCTGAGAGAGTTGGGGTCGCTCAGCCTGGAGAAGAGAAGGCTCCGGGGAGACCTAATTGTGGCCTTCCAGTACCTAAAGGGAACCTACAGGAAAGATGGGGAGGGACTGTAGTGATAGGACAAGGGGTAATGGGGTTACACTAAAAGAGGGTAGATAGAGATTAGCTCTTAGGAAGAAATTCTTTACTGTTAAGAGTGGTGAGGCCCTGGCACAGGTTGCCCAGAGAAGCTGTGGCTGCCCCTGGCTCCCTGGCAGTGTTCAAGGCCACGTTGGATGGGGCTTTGGGCAACCTGGTCTAGTGGAAGGTGCCCCTGCCAATGGCAGTGGGGGTTGGAACTAGATGATCTTTGAGGTCCCTCCCCACTCAAACCATTCTATGGTTCTACGATTCGGTGATCCCCAAGACATCCCTTTGTGCCTTACTGTTAAGACTCATACTGTTAAGAGTATGGGTCTGACGCATGGCTGAGAGAGGCCCTCCAATTGTGTCACGACAGTCAGAAAGGACCCCCTTGCTTTCTAAACTCCTTCTCAGAGAGGAGTCTTGGTGCGGCTAGATCCAGTCTTAGTCCCAGACTTGGTCAATGGTTTATGTCTAAACGATTATGTGTGTAGCCGCATGTTAGTGTCAATGTTTGCACGTCAGAGCCCTCTCAAGGAGTTTCACTGAGGCAGTTTTGCAAACTTGAAAAAATCATTAATTTCTTTAGGTGACAGATATGAAGAGTTCAGAATTGTTGTTGCTAAGTGCACTTACTGCAAAAAGAATGTGTGAGATAATAGTTGAGTGCTTCTGTGAACGATACTTTCCCAGGTAACATCCAACATAGTCTGAGGCACAAATCTTACCAAAGATTGTTTGGGGAGGAGAGAGAGGTCCAGAACCATTGACCCGTCCGGATACTTGGAATTCTCATCCTCAAGACGGAGGACTCTGGATGCCAGATTAATACTCTTGGTGACGTGGGACTAAGTCAATTATCATGTGCTGACTGGCTCTTGACAAAGCTTGTTGTGTTGTCGACCAAGTGGGGGGAGCAGGGGCAGAGAAAAGGCGTTCGGTACAGAGGCACGGTGGTCTGTTCAGATCCATGCCTAAAGAGTTCATTAGACTTCTGAAAGATGGGGCAAGTTTCTAACTCCCTGAAGCTCCAAGCAGAAACCAGAGAGTTGAGAGGCATCTGAATGGCCAAAGAGCAAGCAGAGGAGGAAACCTGGGAGCAATGGGAAGGGCGTACGTCCAGATAGTCTGCTGCAATGATGTCCTTAGGCATGGCCATTGAACCAGGAGAGGTGGAAACACCTGAGCGATGAGGGAGATGAAAGAACAGACAGAGTAGTTGTAATGCAAGGAGGGGGAAGATCAATATTTCTTCTGCTATTATTATTATACTTCCAGGAAATTCCCATTCTGTCATGGTGGGAAAACATTGACAGTTCTTACAAACACTCCAAGGAGTCACATGATGAACATTTCCTTCTAGATGATTTCAATGTAAAAAAACCCAAACCACCAACCCAAAAACCCCCATGTGCCCCTTCCAATGCAGACCCCATTTGTCTGAGCATGAAGAGGCAGTGCCACTTTGAGGGGCCCCCGTGTACCTGAGGTGCTGGCCTGGGATTGGCATCTGTCACAGAGGACCTGTGGGAGACCAGAGCCCCTTGCAAGCTGCAGGTGGAGGCTGGGCAGGGCTTCCCAGGGCATCTACACTGGCACCAGGTCTCTGTGTCTGTTGAGCTGAACGCATTCGTGTCCTACATCCATTCCCAGTTCTGGGAAAAGGCAATCCCCCTCCAAAGACAGAAAAAAAAACCAACACCCTGAAGAGTGTGTTGACATCTCTCTTTGCTTTGGCTCTTTGTCTTCAGATCTCCTTCCTTTCATTTCCATGCCATTCACTGACATCCGACAGGCCTACAGGCATTAAAACAAAATCATCTGGGGTCTTGCACAGAGCCCCATGCCCGCAAAAACTTCCCTGCCCAGGACTCCTCAGGCTTTCAACAGAGCGAGTCCCACGGTGGTGTCAACCTCTCTTCACTGGTTGAGGGGTTGGTTTAGATGGTCACCTACAGCACAGGAGGATTCGTGCCCCATAAACATCTGCAGAACTCCAGTTGGAAATAGGGCCCAGCATCCCCATCGGATCCTCAGAGACCTGAGGTGGAAGGGACCTCAGGCAGCCTGCCCTCCAACCTGTCAGAAACAGGGTCAGACCAAGTGGTTCAAGGCTGATTCAGTGTGAGTTGGAAAACCCCCAAGGACAGAGACTGCACAACCTCTCTGGGTGACCTGTTCCAGCCCTTGGCTGAGCTCATGTTGAATAGTTATTCCTTATGTGCTGGCTGAAGTTCTCCTCTTTCATGTGCCTCCCATGGTCCTTTGTCTTCCCACCATGCACCATGGTGAAGAGACTGGCTCTGGATTCTCCATGTCCTCCTTGTCAGTACTGACAGGCTGGCAGGAGTTCCCCATCAGCCTTCCCTTCTGCCAACACGGCTTCACTAAGGGCAAATCGTGCCTGACAAATTTGGTGGCCTGCTATGATGGGGTTACAGCACTGGTGGACAAGGGAAGGGCAACTGACATCATCTGCCTGGACTTGTGCAAGGCATTTGACACTGTCCCACACGACACCCTTGTCTCTACATTGGAGAGACATGGATTCGATGGATGGACCACTCAGTGGATAAAGAATGCCAACGGCATGAAGTTCAAGAAGGCCAAGTGCAAGGTCCTGCACATGGGTCAGGGCAATCCCAAGACAGCTACAGGCTGGGCAGAGAATGGATGGAGAACAGCCCTGAGGAGAAGAACTTGGGGGGATAGATTGATTGATGAGAAGCTCAACATGAGCCGGCATTGCGCGCTTACAGGCCAGAAAGCCAACCATGTCCTGGGCTGCATCACCAGCAGCATGACCAGCATGTTCTAGGGAGGTGATTCTGCCCCTCTACTCCACTCTCGTGTGACTCCACCTGGAGTATTGCGTCCAGCTCTGGGTTCTCCAGTACAAGAAGTCCATGGAGCTTTTGGAGCAAGTTCAGAGAAGGCCACGAAGATGATCAAAGAGCTGGAGCACCTCTCCTGTGAGGACAGGCTGAGAGAGTTGGGGTCGCTCAGCCTGGAGAAGAGAAGGCTCCGGGGAGACCTAATTGTGGCCTTCCAGTACCTAAAGGGAACCTACAGGAAAGATGGGGAGGGACTGTAGTGATAGGACAAGGGGTAATGGGGTTACACTAAAAGAGGGTAGATAGAGATTAGATATTAGGAAGAAATTCTTTACTGTTAAGAGTGGTGAGGCCCTGGCACAGGTTGCCCAGAGAAGCTGTGGCTGCCCCTGGCTCCCTGGCAGTGTTCAAGGCCACGTTGGATGGGGCTTTGGGCAACCTGGTCTAGTGGAAGGTGTGCCTGCCAATGGCAGGGGGGTTGGAACTAGATGATCTTTGAGGTCCCTCCCCACTCAAACCATTCTATGGTTCTACGATTCGGTGATCCCCAAGACATCCCTTTGTGCCTTACTGTTAAGACTCATACTGTTAAGAGTATGGGTCTGACGCATGGCTGAGAGAGGCCCTCCAATTGTGTCACGACAGTCAGAAAGGACCCCCTTGCTTTCTAAACTCCTTCTCAGAGAGGAGTCTTGGTGCTGCTAGATCCAGTCTTAGTCCCAGACTTGGTCAATGGTTTATGTCTAAACGATTATGTGTGTAGCCGCATGTTAGTGTCAATGTTTGCACGTCAGAGCCCTCTCAAGGAGTTTCACTGAGGCAGTTTTGCAAACTTGAAAAGATCATTAATTTATTTAGGTGACAGATATAAAGAGGTCAGAATTGCTGTTGATAATTGTTGTTGCACTTACTGCAAAAATAGAGCTTGAGTTAATAGTTGAGTGCTTCTGTGAACGATACTTTCCCAGGTAACATCCAACATAGTCTGAGGCACAAATCTTACCAAAGATTGTTTGGGGAGGAGAGAGAGGTCTAGAACCATTGACCCATCCGGATACTTGGAATTCTCATCCTCAAGACAGAGGACTCTGGATGCCAGACTTATACTCTTGGTGACGTGGGACTAAGTCAATTATCATGTGCTGACTGGCTCTTGACAAAGCTTGTTGTGTTGTCGACCAAGTGGGGGGAGCAGGGGCAGAGAAAAGGCGTTCGGTACAGAGGCACAGCGGTCTGTTCAGCTCCATGGAGGAAACGTTGGGCTGTGAGGCCTGTCCCCGACCCCAAGTGTCACTCAGGTGGTTTCAGTGGTAGACCATCAGGGTCTACATATGTGTCAAGATAAGCAAGTTATTCATCCCTCGCTTTGTTCATCTGTGCAGACGTTGTAGTAGACACCAATAAACCTGTTTCTCCGCAGCACCCTGTCACCCTTCTGTTCCTCCTGCTCAAGACAGCCTCCCCCAGGGCCGGAAACTTACCCAGCCCTAACTCTGTCCCACACAGGATTTCAGAGACATCCCCGCTCTGGGGTCTGGCAGGGTGTGGCGAAGGAGAGAGGTGGAGCAGGGCTGGCCATTCCCCCCGTGCAGGCACTGAGCCCAGCAGGAGGAGGGAAATGGCCGTGCAGCACAACTCACCCATAAACCTGTGCTGAGCGGCCAGTGCGGGAAGTGGCCCATGAGGGAGGCCTCCAGTGAAAGCTCAGTCCAGCCCCAGCCCTCACACATCTCCCCTGACCTCCTCCCCTCAGCCCATGGAGAACCCCAGCACCGCAGCACGGCCTTGTGGGGGAAATTTCTTCAGCCAGTTTCTGACCTCAGGTTTCGCAGAAGAGCCCAACCACCACACAGTGAAATGAGTAAATCCCCTTTAATTAGAGAGATGTGACACAGGAGGTCATGTGTACCGTGGTGTCAGATGCAGGCACCAAGGCCTGTGGGTGAGACAGGCAGGGGTTCATGCAAGTGGAGAAGTGGAGTGAATGTAGACACTCCTGGGACAAGAGGATGATAGCACCTAAAATGCCCAAGGAACAGGAAGTTCCCAACCTGCATTACAAATTACTTTCATGAAGATACATGGCCTCCTTATTAATGCTGAAAGACTACTGAATGAAGGACTTTCTTCAGGGCATCTTTGACTTCCTGGTTCCTCATGCTGTAGAGGAGGGGGTTCACTGCTGGAGGCACCACCGAGTACAGAACTGCCACCACCAGATCCAGAGGTGGGGAGGAGATGGAGGGGGGCTTCAGATCGGAAAACATGGCAGTGCTGACAAAGAGGGAGACCACGGCCAGGTGAGGGAGGCACGTGGAAAAGGCTTTGTGCCGTCCCTGCTCAAAGGGGATCCTCAGCACGGCCCAGAAGATCTGCACGTAGGAGAAAAGAATGAAAACAAAACATGCAAATGCTAAAAAGCAACTGACCACAATAAGCCCAACTTTCCTGAGGTAGGATTGTGAGCAGGAGAGCTTTAGGATCTGGGGGATTTCACAGAAGAACTGTCCCACAGCATTGCCCTGGCAGAGGGGTATGGAAAATGTATTGGCCGTGTGCAGCAGAGCATTGAGAAACCCACTGCCCCAGGCAGCTGCTGCCATGTGGACACAAGTTCTGCTGCCCAGGAGGGTCCCGTAGTGCAGGGGGTGGCAGATGGCAACGTAGCGGTCGTAGGCCATGACGGTGAGAAGAGAAAACTCTGCCACAACCAAGAAGGCAAAGAAAAAGAGCTGTGCAGCACATCCCCCATAGGAGATGGCCCTGGTGTCCCACAAGGAATTGGCCATGCATTTGGGAAGAGTGGTGGAGATGGAGCCCAGGTCCAGAACAGAGAGGTTGATGAGGAAGAAGTACATGGGGGTGTGGAGGCGGTGGTCGCAGGCTATGGTGGTGATGATGAGGCCGTTGCCCAGGAGGGCAGCCAGGTAGATGCCCAGGAAGAGCCAGAAGTGCAAGAGCTGCAGCTGCCGTGTGTCTGCAAAGGCCAGGAGGAGGAACTGGGTGATGGAGCTGCCGTTGGACATCTGCTCCCTCTGGGCATGGGGGCTATGAGTGGAGGAAAGGACAGTGAGCAGTTAGGGGAGACTTCTCAGACCAAAATCAAAGCCATTTCCCATAGACACCCCTCCAAACTGCCCGTTGCCTTTCAGGAAAACCTTTACCTCCGAGTTCTGATGGCAGAAATACTTGGCATTTCTGCTGTCCTTAAAATGAAACCCTGTGTGCTCTGAGAGGCAAAGCAAGCATCCCACAGAGGCTGTGCTGGGTGGGAGAGGAGACAGAGGATTGCCCAGAGAAGGCATCCGTGCTGCAGAGGATGGCAGGGAGGTGCCTGAATCCCACCTCTCATAGTGCTTCCGGCAGCAGCTCCCTCTCACTGCTCGCCCATATCTCTGCTGCCTGGAGCTGTCCCTCCCAGGAGCTGCTTCTCTGTCTCCTCCTGGCCGGTGCTCACAGATCGCACCCCACCATGTGGGACCCTCTGCAGATATCCTGGGGTGATCTGGAGCTGTGAGCAGCCCTGACCCTCGCAGCACAGCCTTGCCATGCTGTGCCCTGCCGTGGGCATCTCCTTCCACCCACAGCTGCTCCCCAGAGCGCTGTGGGGATCTCCCTGGGTACTCTTGACCCTGGCAGGTGGAAGAGTCCCTGACCCAGCACACAGCACCCTGGGGTGCAGGGACCCTGCTCGGAAGGACAGCCCTGGGCACCCCTGCCTGCACACCCAGCTTCATATCCCTGCAGCCGTGCACAGCAGAAGGCAGCCCTCATGCCTTGTCCCTCTGATGGGGCAGCAGGGCATCCCTGCTCTGGAGCGCATCCGTCATCCTCCACACCAGAGAATCTCCGAGAGTTCTACTTACCGATCCTGCAGGCTGTGCGATGTGCCAGCTTCAGGAGATCCCACCTGGATCCGCAGATGCAATGCCCTGCAGTCACAGACTTACTCTCTGTGAAGATTTCTCCTCCAGGGAGCTCGCAGCATCCTCCCACCCCAGACTGCCTTGAAGCTCTGTCTGCCTCGATTCCCTCCCCTCGGGGCCTGCAGGCAGTGCCCTCAGCCCTGCTCCTGGGCAGAGCTGTCTCTCTGCAGCGCTGCCCACAGGCCATGAGCTCCCTCCATCCCAGGAGCCCGGCCCAGCTCAGCAGCAGAGGACCAGCCCAAGGTGGCACTTTCTCTGTCCCCCCCGGGCTCCCTCCTCAATCCATCTCACTCTTCCTAGTTTAATGCCAGTGGCATCAATAGAAGCCCAGAGCCAGGAGAAGGATCACAGGTCACAGAATCACAGAATCTCAGACTGGTAGGTGTTGGCAGGGACCTCTGGATATCGTCTTGTCCAACCTACAATCAAAGCAGTTACACCTAGAGCAGGTTGCACAGGATTATGTCCAGGCAGGTTTTGAATCTCTGCAGAGAAGGAGACTCCACAACCTCTCTGGGCAGCCTGTCCCAGTGCTCTGTCACCCTCAGAGTGAAGATGTTTTTCCTCATGTTGAGATGGAACTTCCTGTGTTCCAGTTTGTGCCCACTGCCCCTTGTCCTGTCACTGGGCACCTCTGAAAAGAGTCTGGCTCCTTAGTCTTGACACTCGCCCTTCAGATATTTATAAGCATTGATGAAATCCCAACTCAGTCTTTTCTTCTCCACATTAAAAGACTCAGCTTTCTCCGCCTTTCCTGATACGAGAGATGCTCCAGTGCCCTCATCATCCTCGCAGCCCTCCAGTCTGCTGGACTCTCTCCAGTAGTCCCCTGTCTGTCTTGAACTGGGGAGCCCAGAACTGGACACCGAACTCCAGACGTGGCCTCACCAGGGCAGAGTAGAGCCGGAGGAGAACCTCCCTTGACCTCCTGGCCATGCTCTTCTTAATGCACTCCAGGATACCATTGGCCTTCCTGTCCATGAGGGCACATTGCTGCCTCATGGACAGCTGCTTGTCCACCAGGACCCCCAGGTCCTTCTCTGCCATGCTACTTCCCATCAGGCCATGCTACTTCCCCTACCCTGTACTGGTGTCTGGGGTTGTTGTTCCCCAGGTGCAGGACCCTACACTTGCCCTTGTTGAATTTCATTGGGTTCCTCTCCACCCAATACTCTTGTCTGTCCAGATGTCGCTGAATGGCAGCGCAGCCTTCAGGTGTGTTGGCCGCTCCTCCCAGCTTAGTCTCGTCAGCGAATTTGCTGAGGGTACACTCTGTCCCCTCGTCCAGGTCATTGATGATTATGTTGAATAAGGCAGGACCCAGCACTGACCCTTGGGGCACACCACTAGCTACAGGCCTCCAACCAGGCTCTGCGCCGCTTATCACAACCCTCTGGGCTCTGCCATTCAGCCACTTCTCTACCACCTCACTGTCCACTCCTCCAACCCACACTGCCGAAGCTTGCTAACGAGGATGGTATGAGAGACGGTGTCAAAAGCCTTGCTGTCGCTTTAATAAAATTTCTGTCTGATTCACCTTTGCAAAACTGTCTCAGTGACAGTCCTGGAGGGGGCTCTGACAGGCAAACGGTGACTGTGACATATGGCTACACACCTTTAGACATAAACCGTTGACCAAGTCTAGGACTCAGACCGGACCTAGCCGCACCTAGGCTCCTCTCTGAGAAGGAGTTCAGAAAGCAAGGGGGTCCTTTCGTGACTCAGCGGGAGGGCCTCCCTCAGCCACGCATCAGACTCACACCCTCGTACACCACAGGTGGGCAGCACCAATCCAGTGCTCCCAGCAGCTCCTCTCCAGCCAGAGCAGCTCCCCATGCTCAGAACAGGACTCGCTGCTGCGCACAGGGCCGTGGGTCTCTTGGGTGCTGCAGCCACTGGCACTGCCTGCTGGCTACTCCCAGACTGAGGGCCGAGCTTTGGTGCCTGCAGCGCAGCTCATGGTACCTCCTGCTGGGCTTTGTGCCACGGTCACGATCCTCTGAGCCAGGTAGTTCAGTCACTTCTCCATCCACATCACTCTCCACTTCTCTAACCTCTACTTCATCAGTGTGTCTCGGGGGATGCTAGAGGAGACAGGCTGAAAGCTCCCCACATCCTCCTTCTTGCCCTTCTTTGAGATAGTCTTGGTATTTGCTTCTGTCCAGTCAGCAGGAACCTCTCCCAGTAACCACCACCTTTGAAAGAAAGTCCAGAGTGGCCTCGCAGTGACATTGGCCAGCTCCCTCAGCACTCGTGGGTGCATGCCCTCAGTTCCCGTAGGCTCAGGTATGGCCGCTTTGTTGAAATGTTCCCTAACCTGAGACTCCTGCACCAAGGTGAAGTCTTCCTCGCTCCCAATTTCCCTGAGATACCTGAAATTTGGTCGTAGCAGTACAGCCTGTGGTGAGGAATACCTTGACCTCGGGCTTTTCCATATCCTGGACCAGATACCATGTACATTTTGATTAGTCTTCCTTTTGCTCTTTATGTAGTCATAGAAACGGGTTTTGTTGTCCTTCAGGTCGCTCAGCAGATTCAGCTCGAGTTGGGCTTTGGCTTTCCTAACGCCATCTGCACATGCTTGGGGAGTTCTCATTGATGACCAGGGTGTGAGAACATGAGGTTTCTTCTAGTGGCCTGCAGAAGGGCTCATCTACTTCTTCCTAATCAAGCAGAGAGTAAGACATGCACTGAAATGTCCCCTGTGTTGGTCTGCTTGGCTAATCCTGACCCACAAACTCTCCACAGGCCCATCACCAATCCCAAGGCAGAGCTCCAGGCTTTAGCATTTCTTTGAATTAGTATCTTTGCTTCTTATTTATTATCTGTCGTGTCCTTTCATTCCTACTGCTGTCATCTTTTCAGATGCACCACAAGTCAGGTGAGCCATCTGCACGCACACATTAACCGCTGACACAATGGAGCTTCACTCCAAACAGACCTTGAGAAGCTCTGGGATTTCATCAAGAGAAACCTCAAGAAGTTTCCCAAAGAGAAGGGATCTTCTCCTTCTGATCTTGTGATGTTCTGCATCAGGGGCCAGAACCACCCCCTTGTACTGGGTTTGGTTAGGGTGCAATTAATTTCCATCAAAGTGGCCAGTATGGCTCTGTGCTTTGGGTTTATGATGAAAACAGTGCTGATAACACAGCGATGGTTTAGTTATTGCTGAACAGGGCTTGCACAGCATCAAGGCCTTTCCTGCTTCTCAGGCTGCTCCACCAGCAGGGAGGCTGGGAGTGCACGAGAAGCTGGGAGGGGACATGGCAGGGACAGCTGGCCACAACTGACCAAAGGGATCTTCCATACCATAGGACATCATGAGTGAGGCAGCGACTGTGTGGCACTGAGCTGTCTGCCAGGGTTACACCACAACACGCGTCCATCAAGGCAGGCTCGGCCATGACTGGTGGAGGAGCGGCCTCAAGGAGGAGGCTTTGGGCATTAGGAGGGATGCCAGAGCAGCCAGTGGTGCTAAACAGGAAGATGGCCAGGAGCACATTGGGCTGCCCTGGGAGGAGCGTGGCCACCCAGGCAAGGGCACTTCTTCTCCAGCTTGACTCAGCACTGGTGTGTGGCCACCTCTGCAGTGGTGTGTCCCAGGGTGGGGGGCTCCCCGTTCTGGAGGGATGGGGAGGAACTGTCACGTGGGCAGAGAAAGTCTGCCAAGATAGGGTTAGGGGTCGTGTGTGGAGAGGCTGAGAGACCTGGGCTGCTTCATCCTGGTGAAGTGGAGGCTGAGGGAAGCATAGGGGTACCTCGGGACAGCTGGAAAATTCCTTTCTGAGATGATGGCACTATTCTTTTGGTCATGGGCAAGAGCATGAGAAAGGAAAAGCACGAGAAACTGCAGCTTTGGAGGTGCCGAGTGGAGGTGAGGCTGAAGAACTGTCCTTCTGAGGGCAGTGCTGTGGTGCAAAAAGTGACTCGGAGGGAGTCTGGATGAGCCCATGGCTTTGTGTTTGAGGGAACATGTGGCGAGGAGGGAGAGACAGCAGTCCAGGTAGGGCCATAGCATGGGGTGAGAAGAAGGTGGGGAAGTGCGTTGGGTGCCTGCAGGGAAACAGGCAGAGGCGTGGGGCAGTGTAGGATGGCCTGTGGTGCCGATGGCCAAGGGTGCTGGCAAGGCTGAAAGGCCCCGATAGAACCGAGGGCTTTGCCCCCTTGGCTATGGCTGACGTCCCTGCCACAGAGGCCTCAGAGGAGACACGTTGTCCTCATGGCCATGGGGCATCGTTGCCTCCTTGCACCCACCGCGGGGGAGGCCATGAGGTGTCATCCCGTTGTCCTTCCCTTGGCATCCCACTCCCCACATGCCAAGGCAGAGCCCTGAGACACAGGTGAGGGTCAGGATGTGCCTTGCCAGGGGCTGGGGGTCAGCGCTTGGCATTTCTGCTTCATCAGACAAAGCCAGGGTGTCCTCAGCATCAGAGCTGCCTGCACTTTGCCTTGCTTTGTCATCATGGCCTCCAATGATCTGCTCTAACGAGTCCCTGGGGAGGCTTTCTCAGTAATGGCCCCCAGTGGGGCCCATTCATGCTTCAAGGTACTTTGGGCTTTACTGCTGACTTGGCCTTCTCCAGAGGTTTCTTCACTCTCCTCTTCTTGGTATCTGAGGTGCATGGACTCAGCAGCAAATACGCCATGGGGCTCATTAAAGTACAGAAAACTCTAACGAGCCATGTCTCTTCCCGTAATTTTCTTCAAGTCCTCAAGCCTTGTCCAACTAATTGGAGAGGTTGTAGCTGAGTACTTAATGATGAAGATTTCAAAGAAGATTTCATGCAGGAGGATTTTTTTTTCTTTCAAGGCTATTTTCTATCACTTGTCAGTTTATAGAAGAAGTGATAGCAGCGTTCTACAATGGATGTTGGTCCAAGCTGTCTCCTAAAGACATCTGGAGAGGCAGGAGAAGCAGTCCCTTGAGATCCAGCACTGTCTGGACAACCTCGCTCCTCCCCAAGGCCACCAGTTCCCTCATCGGCCACCTGGGCCTTGCATCACCTTTCCTCACATCAGGCTTCTCCACTGAGCTCTGCAGCTGGATGGTACAGCTCCTTCACACCAGCTCCCACCTGCTTTCCTTGGAGACCTGGGCTGCACACAGGCACACAAAGGTTTCTCTTCACTGACAACAAACAACAGTTACACACGATGCAAGTTAATGAACATGAAATCTCTCTCCTCAGCTGGATGCTGAGTCCAAGCAGCATCTAACGTGGTCCACCTTTCACAAGGGATTTCCGTACAAGAACAGTTTTAAACATGGAGATAACAAAGGACAGGTACAGACACAGTGAAGGTGTTGGCTAAAGAGTTCATGAGAGTTCTGAAAGATGGGGCAAGTTTCTAACTCCCTGAAGCTCCAAGCAGAAACCAGAGAGTTGAGAGGCATCTGAATGGCCAAAGAGCAAGCGGAGGAGGAAACCTGGGAGCAATGGGAAGGGCGTACGTCCAGATAGTCTGCTGCAATGATGTCCTTAGGCATGGCCATTGAACCAGGAGAGGTGGAAACACCTGAGCGATGAGGGAGATGAAAGAATAGACAGCGTAGTGGTAATGCAAGGACAGGGGAAGGTAAATACTTCTGCTGCTGCCGTTAGTCTACTTCCAGGAAATTCCCATTCTGTCATGGTGGGAAAACATTGCCAGTTCTTACAAACACTCCAAGGATTCACCTGATGAACATTTCCTTCTAGATGATTTCAACGTAAAAAAAAAAAAACAAACACAAAAAAACCCAAAACCCCCATGTGCCCCTTCCCATGCAGAGCCCAGTTGTCTGAGCATGAAGAGGCAGTGCCACTTTGAGGGGCCCCCGTGTACCTGAGGTGCTGGCCTGGGATTGGCATCTGTCACAGAGGACCTGTGGGAGACCAGAGCCCCTTGCAAGCTGCAGGTGGAGGCTGGGCAGGGCTTCCCAGGGCATCTACACTGGCACCAGGTCTCTGTGTCCCTCGAGCTGAAGGCATTTACATCCTACATCCATTCCCAGTTCTGGGAAAAGGCAATCCCCCTCCAAAGACAGAAAAACAAAAAAAGCTGAAGAGTGTGTTGACACCTGTCTTTGCTTTGGCTCTTTGTCTTCAGATCTTCTGCCTTTCATTTCCATGCCATTCACTGACATCTGACAGGCCTACAGGCATTAAAACAAGATCATCTGGGGTCTTGCACAGAGCCCAATGCCCCCAAAACTTCCCTGGTTGAGGGGTTGGTTTAGATGGTCACCTACAGCACAGGAGGATTCATGCCCCATAAACATCTGCAGAACTCCAGTTGGAAATAGGGCCCAGCATCCCCATAGGATCCTCAGAGACCTGAGGTGGAAGGGACCTCAGGCAGCCTGCCGTCCAACCTGTCAGAAACAGGGTCAGACCAAGTGGTTCAAGGCTGATTCAGTGCGAGTTGGAAAACCCCCAAGGACAGAGACTGCACAACCTCTCTGGGTGACCTGTTCCAGCACTTGGCTGAGCTCATGGGGAAAAGTTATTCCTTATGTGCTGGCTGAACCTCTCCTCTTTCACCTTCCTCCCCTTGTCCTTTGTCCTCCCACCATGCACCATGGTGAAGAGACTGGCTCTGGATTCTCCATGTCCTCCTTGTCAGTACTGACAGGCTGGCATGAGTTCCCCATCAGCCTTCCCTTCTGCCAACATGGCTTCACTAAGGGCAAATCGTGCCTGACAAATTTGATGGCCTGCTATGATGGGGTTACAGCACTGGTGGACAAGGGAAGGGCAACTGACATCATCTGCCTGGACTTGTGCAAGGCATTTGACACTGTCCCACACGACACCCGTGTCTCTACATTGGAGAGACATGGATTCGATGGATGGACCACTCAGTGGATAAAGAATGCCAACGGCATGAAGTTCAAGAAGGCCAAGTGCAAGGTCCTGCACATGGGTCAGGGCAATCCCAAGACAGCTACAGGCTGGGCAGAGAATGGATGGAGAACAGCCCTGAGGAGAAGGACTTGGGGGGATTGATTGATTGATGAGAAGCTCAACATGAGCCGGCATTGCGCGCTTACAGGCCAGAAAGTCAACCATGTCCTGGGCTGCATCACCAGCAGCATGACCAGCATGTTCTAGGGAGGCGATTCTGCCCCTCTACTCCACTCTCGTGTGACTCCACCTGGAGTATTGCGTCCAGCTCTGGGTTCTCCAGTACAAGAAGGCCATGGAGCTTTTGGAGCAAGTTCAGAGAAGGCCACGAAGATGATCAAAGAGCTGGAGCACCTCTCCTGTGAGGACAGGCTGAGAGAGTTGGGGTTGTTCAGCCTGGAGAAGAGAAGGCTCCGGGGAGACCTAATTGTGGCCTTCCAGTACCTAAAGGGAACCTACAGGAAAGATGGGGAGGGACTGTAGTGATAGGACAAGGGGTAATGGGGTTACACTAAAAGAGGGTAGATAGAGATTAGCTCTTAGGAAGAAATTCTTTACTGTTAAGAGTGGTGAGGCCCTGGCACAGGTTGCCCAGAGAAGCTGTGGCTGCCCCTGGCTCCCTGGCAGTGTTCAAGGCCACGTTGGATGGGGCTTTGGGCAACCTGGTCTAGTGGAAGGTGTGCCTGCCAATGGCAGGGGGGTTGGAACTAGATGATCTTTGAGGTCCCTCCCCACTCAAACCATTCTATGGTTCTACGATTCGGTGATCCCCAAGACATCCCTTTGTGCCTTACTGTTAAGACTCATACTGTTAAGAGTATGGGTCTGACGCATGGCTGAGAGAGGCCCTCCAATTGTGTCACGACAGTCAGAAAGGACCCCCTTGCTTTCTAAACTCCTTCTCAGAGAGGAGTCTTGGTGCAGCTAGATCCAGTCTTAGTCCCAGACTTGGTCAATGGTTTATGTCTAAAGGATTATGTGTGTAGCCACATATTAGCGTCAATGTTTGCACGTCAGAGCCCTCTCAAGGACTTTCACTGAGGCAGTTTTGCAAACTTGAAAAGATCATTAATTTCTTTAGGTGACAGATATGAAGAGTTCAGAATTGTTGTTGCTAAGTGCACTTACTGCAAAAATAGAGCTTGAGTTAATAGTTGAGTGCTTCTGTGAACGATACTTTCCCAGGTAACATCCAACATAGTCTGAGGCACAAATCTTACCAAAGATTGTTTTGGGAGGAGAGAGAGAGAGGTCCAGAACCATTGACCCATCCAGATACTTGGAATTCTCATCCTCAAGACGGAGGACTCTGGATGCCAGACTTATACTCTTGGTGACGTGGGACTAAGTCAATTCTCATGTGCTGACTGGCTCTTGACAAAGCTTGTTGTGTTGTCGACCAAGTGGGGGGAGCAGGGGCAGAGAAAAGGCGTTCGGTACAGAGGCACGGTGGTCTGTTCAGCTCCATGGAGGAAACGTCGGGCTGTGAAGCCTGTCCCCGACCCCAAGTGTCACTCAGTTGGTTTCAGTGGTAGACCATCAGGCGCGATATGTGTCAAGATAAGCAAGTTACTCATCCCTCGCTTTGTTCACCTGTGCAGACTTTGTAGTAGACACCAATAAACCTGTTTCTCCGCAGCACCCTGTCGCCCTTCTGTTCCTCCTGCTCGAGACAGCCTCCCCCAGGGCCTGAAACTTACCCAGCCCTAACTCTGTCCCACACAGGATTTCAGAGACATCCCTGCTCTGGGGTCTGGCAGGGTCTGGCGAAGGAGAGAGGTGGAGCAGGGCTGGCCATTCCCCCCGTGCAGGCACTGAGCCCAGCAGGAGGAGGGAAATGGCCGTGCAGCACAACTCACCCATAAACCTGTGCTGAGCGGCCAGTGCGGGAAGTGGCCCATGAGGGAGGCCTCCAGTGAAAGCTCAGTCCAGCCCCATCCCTCACACATCTCCCCTGACCTCCTGCCCTCAGCCCATGGAGAACCCCAGCACCGCAGCACGGCCTTGTGGGGGAAATTTCTTCAGCCAGTTCCTGACCTCAGGTTTCGCAGAAGAGCCCAACCACCACACAGTGAAATGAGTAAATCCCCTTTAATTAGAGAGATGTGACACAGGAGGTCATGTGTACCATGGTGTGAGATGCAGGCACCAAGGCCTGTGGGTGAGACAGGCAGGGGTTCATGCAACTGGAGAAGTGGAGTGAATGTAGACACTCCTGGGACAAGAGGATGATAGCACATAAAATGCCCAAGGAACAGGAAGTTCCCAACCTGCATTACAAATTACTTTCATGAAGATACATGGCCTCCTTATTAATGCTGAAAGACTACTGATTGAAGAACTTTCTTCAGGGCGTCTTTGAGTTCCTGGTTCCTCATGCTGTAGATGAGGGGGTTCACTGCTGGAGGCACCACCGAGTACAGAACTGTCACCACCAGGTCCAGCAACGGGGAGGAGATGGAGGGGGGCTTCAGGTAGGCAAACATGGCAGTGCTGATGACCAGGGAGACCACGGCCAGGTGAGGGAGGCACGTGGAAAAGGCTTTGTGCCGTCCCTGCTCCGAGGGGATCCTCAGCACGGCCCTGAAGATCTGCACATAGGACACCACAATGAACACAAAACACCCAAAACTTAATGAGGCACTAACCACAACAAAGCCAACTTCCCTGAGGTAGGAGTGTGAGCAGGAGAGCTTGAGGATCTGGGGGATTTCACAGAAGAACTGTCCCACAGCATTGCCCTGGCAGAGGGGTATGGAAAATGTATTGGCCGTGTGCAGCAGAGCAGTGAGAAACCCACTGCCCCAGGCAGCTGCTGCCATGTGGACACAAGCTCTGCTGCCCAGGAGGGTCCCGTAGTGCAGGGGGTGGCAGATGGCAACGTAGCGGTCGTAGGCCATGACGGTGAGAAGAGAAAACTCTGCCACAATGAAGAAGGCAAAGAAAAAGAGCTGTGCAGCACATCCTGCATAGGAGATGTCCCTGGTGTCCCAGAGGGAATTGGCCATGGATTTGGGAAGAGTGGTGGAGATGGAGCCCAGGTCCAGAACAGAGAGGTTGAGGAGGAAGAAGTACATGGGGGTGTGGAGGTGGTGGTCGCAGGCTATGGTGGTGATGATGAGGCCGTTGCCCAGGAGGGCAGCCAGGTAGATGCCCAGGAAGAGCCAGAAGTGCAAGAGCTGCAGCTGCCGTGTGTCTGCAAAGGCCAGGAGGAGGAACTGGGTGATGGAGCTGCTGTTGGACATCTGCTGCTTTTAGGGATGGGGTACTGCTTCAGGAGGAAAAGAGAATAATTTAGGTGAGACATCTGTGAGAAAACCAAAGCCATTCCCTATACCACCTCTCACTGCTACACACAGAGACTTTTCTAGAAGATCTTCCTTCAGATATGTGATGGGAGCTCTGCTTGGTGCTGGCTGAGTGTGTGGTGAGGAGCAGGACCTCTGCGAGCTGGGGACCAAGGAGTCAGCCCTGCTCTGCAGCAGTGGGTTCATGGGAATGGTGCGGGCAGGGGCCAGTCCTGGAGTTCGACTGTGTCATATGAAATCACTGCTAACGCCAAAGGGCTTGTCAGCATCTGCACTCCCAGAGCTAAGGAACCAGGATGGCAGAAAGCAGTGTGAGACATTTTCTGGATTTTTGACAGCTCCCCCCATCTCCCGTAGTACGTATTCTTGGCTGTCAGAAACCCTCAGCATTTCTGCTGCACTCAGGGAGAGCCGAGCGAGGCAAGAGGATTGCCTGTGGCTTTGTGCAGAGCAGGGGGAGCTGCTCTGTCTCTGCGTCTGGTTCCCAGCTGCCCTGGGCTTGCCCCTTGCTGAGATGGAGGACCATCACACTCCCATGCTACCCGGAAAAGCCACCAGACACTGCTGAGAGCAGAGGGATCCACCTCAGACCACTAATGCCTCCCCCTTTCTTAAGATCTCCGCACCCCGTTTCCAGCCAAGGACACGCAGGGCTGATGGTGCCCCCTGGAAGGCAGCTCCGGGCTTGGAAGGACACCCCAAGGAGATAGCCAGCTGTGCTCCTGATGGCATCTGAGGAAGGCAGGGCCAGAGAGGCAGAGGCAACAATGTCGGGCAGCGTCCCTTCGTCCCTGGGTAGTGGGCAAGGGGCGCATGGCAGGAGAGATGCCCTTCATCTCTTCTGCTGGCAGGTGGAGGAGAAGGGGACGCCCTGGGCTGAGGGCTGTGCTGGCTGGGAGAGGAGAGCAGAGGGCTGTTGCTCAGGGAAGGCATCTGCAGGGCAGGGCATGGCCGGGAGGTGCCCACATCTCCCCTGCCCCGGGCTGTGCCTGCGCACTTCCCACCCTCCCTGCCCAGCTCTGCTGCCTGGACCTCTCCCAGCTGGCAGCTCTTGCTCTGGCCCCACATCTCTTCCCTGCCAGTGCTCACAGAGCCCAGCCCAGCCCCTGTGTGCCCAGCTCTGCCCTGCAGCCTCTCCCTGTCTGCAGGGGCTCAAGAGCAGCAGCTCACACAAACCCTGATGAAACTGCACAGGGGATGCTCTGGGCACCTCCAGGGTGCTGGCGGCTGAAGGCACTTGCTCAGCTCTCTAGGACACCTCAGGGTGATGATGGTTTTGGAGTCTCAGCCCTTTTGCAATATTGGGGAGTCAGGGAAGCAGAGGCTCAAGCAGGAAAGCCTTGCCCTGAACGGACTCCTGGAAAGTCCCCTGGGAAATAACCTGGGCATGACCTGGAGCTGTGAGCAGCGCTGTCCCACGCAGCAGCCTCTCAGCAGCAGCAGCAGCAGCAGGAGCAGCAGGACCCTGCCTTGCCCTGCCGGGGGTTGCTCCTTCCACCCACAGCTTCTCCCCAGTGCTGTGGGAAGCTCTCGGGGAAGGCTGAGTGCTGACCCTGGCAGGCGGCAGAGTCCCTGCCCCGGCACACAGCCCCTGGGGCGCAGGGACCCTGCTCGCAAGGACAGCCCTGGGCACCCCTGCCTGCACAGCCAGCTTCATACCCCTGCAGCCGTCCACAGCAGAAGGCAGCCCTCATGCCTTGTCCCTCTGATGGGGCAGCAGGGCATCCCTGCTCTGCAGCACGTCCTCCTGCTCTGTGCTGCACAAACTCTCAGAGTCCTCCTGACACAGCCCACAACCTGTCAGCTCTACCAGCTGGAGGAGATCCCTCCAGGCACTGAAGCTGCCTTGCCCTGCACCCACAGACTTACCACGTCGAGGGCTGTGAAGATTTCTCCTCCAGGGAGCTCTCAGCATCCTCCCGCTCCCAGCTGCCTTGAAGCTCTCTCAGCCTCGCAGGTCTCCTCTCGCTGCCTGCAGGCAGTGCCCTCAGCCCTGCTCCTGGGCAGAGCTGTCTCTCTGCAGCGCTGCCCACGGGCCATGAGCTCCCTCCATCCCAGGAGCCCGGCCCAGCTCAGCAGCAGAGGACCAGCCCAAGGTGGCACTTTCTCTGTCCCCTCTGGGCTGCCTCCAGGTGTCCCTGGGGCTCCAGGGGAACCTGCTCTGAAACAGCCTGAAGCAATCACTGATGTTCCTTCTCTCAGCTGGGGGAGACACTTCCTTCTAGCAACTGGTGGCCACCTCTGCAGTGTGGCAAGGTCTGTCCCTTCCCTAGCCAGGACATGTAGGGCAGTCCATGGGGAGGAGAAACATCACACCGGGGTCTCCTGCCTACACTTGCCAAGCTCTGGTTTTTACTCACCCCCTTGATAACAAGTCAAGGAAGAGACCCAAACTGTTCCCAGTGGGCCTGTCAGCAGCACCTTGTCATTGCTGGAGATCAGCTTCACCTCTGGCAAAGGCCCCCAGGGGCAGCAGAGGCACCACTGACAAAAACCCTGTTTGCTGCCAGGGCTGCCCTTCCCAGCCCTGTTTCTCTCTGGCCTGGGGGACAGCAGGGCTTGCTCACTCTCTTGGCATCCAGTTTCAGCTTGATGTTTCCATCTGCCAACCACTCGGGCATGTCTCTGCTCGGAAGCAAAGCCTCTGCACACACACAGGGGCTTGGACCCTTGGCACCAGGTTTCCCTGAGACAAGTCAGAGCTTGGCCTGGAGGCACACCTCCCGTGCTACAGCCAAAATGTTCACCTGTGGCCTCAGGTGAGGTCAAAGACAGGGCCACCTGGAGCCTGTGCTTTGTGACATCCATGGAGTACCTGCCCTGGTGTGGTGGGACACGTCACACAGCTTGAGGTGCTGCAGTGGGTGGGTACAGGCTTTTCAGGAGAGACAGGCTTAGGAACCCCTTGAAGTGACCCAGCTTAGGGACATCCCGGCTGGGTTACAGCTCTGCAGAACAATTTCTCCTCTCCAAATGTTGGGAGAAATGGGGTTTGGAATTGGGCTGTATAAATCTCTATTTACATAGAGGGAGAGAATGTGTCGTCATCTTGCTTGTCCATGTCCAGGGCCCATGACAAAAGCCATGTGAACTTGGAGATCAGCCTCAAAGTTCTGAACATGAAGCCTCCTTGCACAGGTATTCGCGAGATCTTTTTTGTCTATGATTGTACTGTTGCTTCACATCTTCATTCCGAGGGTGATGCAGTCAACACTCAGAAGTGGACACTTCCTCCAGGATACATGGGGATATCTAAAGCCCTTATGTGGGACAGGGAAATGTGACCCAGGACCCAGGGGAGCCTTCCTGAAGCAGGAGCTGGTGGCCAGGCAGAGAACACCAAGGCATCTCGCTTGAGGGAACTCATTTCTCACTCTTGACTAGACGAGGAAGCCTGGGCAAGTGCACCCCCGGTGTCCAACACCATTCTCATCCCTGCCTTCCCCTGCAATGGAGTCACATCTCATTTCCCTTGCAGGGCATGAGAGAACTTGAAGACGTTCCTATAAACCGGATACATCTGGATTAGCCCAATTTTAGCTGTTGAAAAGAGCTAAAATTCATTGACTTTGACTCTTTGCTTCCCTCTGTGAATCGAGGGAGCTCTTGACTTCAGGGTGTTACTCGTTCTGTGCAAAGAGTCAATATGGACCAAGAGGTCCAAGCAGGGAGTGCTTGGAGGGCTCCTGGCATCTCTCTTTGACACACAAATGTGTTTTCTGTTGGGCTAAGATTTCCCACTGTTGGAATTCAGAGGAGCTCATGTGGACCTCATATACAGCTGAGAAATGGGCTTTCCTTTTCTTTGAACTGTGCATTCCTTTGTTCGTGGTTTTTTGTTGTTATTGGCAATTAAGAAACACCCTGCTGTGTCTGCGTGCAGCTCGTTCTCCAAGTAAACCCAGTGGATGTTGGTGCCAACGGGCTGAAACTTGCAGCTGCAAACTTCAGTGGGGAATGCTCGGATGGGAACAGGGCTACTGTAAGGTGGCTGAAGGGAAAACGGTGGGCTTGGAGGGTAGGGATGAAGGCTCTTCACAGAGTGTCTGACAGAAAGGCTCAGACATAGTCAGTCTCCATCAGCAGACACGCAGGATCAATATCAACTGGAAATTGTGGCTATCACATCACCTGGAAGCAAAATAATCAAGAGAAGTGGGAAAAATCCATTCCTATTGTTATTTAGCATTGTAATCTTTTCACTGTGGCTACACTCCTGAAATCTCTCTAATTAACCACCGAAGAAGTGAGGAATAACGAAAATGATGCCCTGAGACTTGGCTTGTTAGGAGGTTTTGCATGTTAATGAGCCCTCTGGTGCAGAGCTCCTGAACTGCAGGTCCTGAAAGAAGTTGGAACAAGCTTCTAGAGAGCTACACGTCAGAAGCGAACCCCAGGGTTTCTGAGGGTGTTCGCAGGCCCCATTGAGGGAGATCGCTGAAGAGAGCATGGAGGGAATGATGAGAAGAGGTGACCATCCTGGGGACTGAGGAAGCAGGAAGTTAGAGGTGATGGATGGAAGCGGAAAGTGAAATGTGGACGTGATTGTGAAAGCTCTTGACTTGTCTCATCGAGCAGGCCAGGCAAGTCGTGACCCCCAGCCCCTGGGCATGGGGACCCTTTCCCTCATGGGATGCTCAGGGCTCTTCCTGGGGGCAGGGAGCTGTGAGGGTGTGCGATGCTGAGTGCAGGACAGCAGTTGGACACATGCAAGGCTCGAAGGGGGTGAGAAGGCTTAAAAGCTCTGGGGCTGCATGTCCTCCTGCTGCTGCTGCTGCCTGCAAGTCAAAACTCAACCTCTTTCACTTCAGCATCAGACCCCCTCCCACTCTGCTATTCCAGGTCTTCTTCCAGCCTTTAACACACTCATAGCTACACACACCCCACTCTCTCCCTGCCCTCCCATGTGTCTCACCAACCTTTCCCTCTTCCCCTGCACTGATGGGACATCACCGCACTTTGTTTCAAGTCCCTGCAGCCACTTCCTCTAGGCTTCCCCATCAGTTTCCTCTTTCCACAAGCTGCTCTCCTGACATCTCTCTTTTCCTGACTCTTGGTATGGACTGTCTTGTACTTGAAATGCACCATCCTTGCAGACCAGCTCTACGGAGCTCTGCTGCCCTTCCCTGCTGCTCACATGGCATACCCCGCTTCATGGTCACAGAACAGGCCCCAGAGTCTGCTCCTCTGAGGGCTGCCATCGGCACACTTCTCTTCTTCCTTACTCCCCTTGGGAGGGGAGACCCCTCTATTGACTCTTTCAGGTCACGACAGCCAAGGCTGACCCTGGCTGTGACATCCATGACGAGCTCTTCCTTCTTTGTCAGCAACAGAGTCACATGAGCATCCCCACAGGTGGCCCATCTGGCAGCTGTGCCATAAAGACCTGTGTGCCAAGATGTATTGGGTTTGCGGGGCAAGTTTTTGGTACGGGGGAGCTACAGGGGTGGCTTCTGCAAGAAGCTGCTAGAAGCTTCCCCTGTGTCTGATAGAGCCAATGCCAGCTGGCTCCAAGATGGACTGGCTGCTGGCCAAGGCCCAGCCAGTGAGCACCCCTGTGATAACATATTTAAGAAGGGAAAAAAACGAGGAGGAGGTGCTCGCATAACTGCAATGCTATCATGGATGGTTACGTACATTTTAGGAAAGACAGACCACCTAGGCAAGGTGGTGGAGTTGCTGGTTATGTGAGAGAGCAACTGGAATGTATCGAGCTCCGCCTAGGGGTGGATGAAGAAAGAGTCGAGAGCTTATGGGTAAGGATGAAGGGGCAGGCTAATATGGGGGGACACTGTTGTGGGTGTTTACTACAGGTCACGTGCTCAGGAGGAGAAAGTTGATGAGGCCTTCTCCAGACAACTAGAAGTAGCCTCACGATCACAGGCCCTGGTCATCACGGGGGACTTCAACCACCCTGATAGTTGCTAGAAAAGCATCACGGCCAGGCACGCACAGTCCAGGAGGTTTCTGTAGAGCAACTTTTTGACACAGGTGGTAGAGGAGCCCATGAGGAGAGGGGTGCTGCCGGACCTTGTACTAACAAACATAGAAGGACTCGTTGGGGATGTGAAGGTTGGGGGCAGCCGTGGCTGCAGTGACCATGAGATGGTGGAGTTCAGGATCCTGCGTGGCAGGAGCAGGGCAATCAGTAGGGTTACAACCCTGGATGTGAGGAGAGCTGACTTTGGCCTCTTCAAAGACCTGCTTGGGAGAACCCCGTGGGTTAAGGTTCTAGAAGGTAAGGGGGGTCCAAGAGAGCAGGTCAATATTCAAGCACCACTTCCCTCCAAGGGGTTGGCCTGCTGGGAAGCAGCACGGCAGAGAACTGCATCAACTGGCCTCAAAGCGTTCGTCTTTAGTCACTGGTGTGGTGGTGTCTGGGCACAGTGGCCCGGCTAAGCTTCTTCAGAGCCTGGGTGTGTTGAGCGTGGGCAGTTTCAGGGTGGCCCAGCACCATGCACCCATGCTGTCTGCTCAGCCTCCTGGTTGGCTGAGTATCTTCCGATTGCTGCTGCCACGGCTGGCAGCTCCTCACAGCAGAGGACTCCCTGACCCAGAGCCCAGCACACGCCCTGGCTGTGGTGGGCACCTGAGAACGGGACAGGAGATGGATGGCTGTCATTATAGTGTGGTCTTGAATGGCAGAGGAGCCTACCTCTATGGCTTTTGATTCTGGGAAGCTCAACCAGATGAGTGCACTGGCACGTTACGCTGTTTTTAAAAGACACGAGTATTTTGGCAGTATGTTCCCCATAGCTGCAGTTTCACAAAACCCACCAAGAACAGTTGGCGTGACCTGCCAGTCTGCTGGAAGGCTTGGCAGAAACAGCCGTTCCTTGCCTGCAATGATGGTGTCAGAAGCGATGTCAGCACAAAGTACAGGGACCAAGTAGAAATGACAGCAAGAGCTTGGGCTGATGCTGATGTCCCCCTGCAACTCTCCTGGGTCTCCAGACAGGACTGCAGGTCCCCAGCAGAAGCCCTCAGTCTTGGCTGTAGGAGGGGAAACAGCACCATCTGTTTGCAGCGGTGTTTTACGAGCATCTTTGTAGGGAAGCCAACGTGGCCTCCATGATCGGATGTCCGTGACCCACCCGCAAGGATGGGGATCCATCCCCAAGCCACAGGCGCGGTGCAGCATCCTCTGCTGTCCTGGGTCACGTTGAGTTAGACCTTACCTCCAGGCACCCAAAGGGAACGCCTGATGTTTGCTCTGAGTTTAGGCTTATGAGTGCGTGTTGTGGGGGCCAGAGGAGGGAAGAGGCACGAAGGGTCCCCAGACAGGTCAGACAGCCCCAGGCTGGGGGCTTCATCTCAGACTTGGGTCTCCCTTTCCGAGGCAGGCTCTGCCCTTCCACTCCCACACAAGGACACAAAGGCACCCACCCTGAGGTCCGATAGCCAGGTCTCATCCCCTGCCCCACGTTTCCCCATAGCCACCTCGCACACGTGCCAGCCCAGAGCTGTCTGGGGGCTTGACTACAGCCTTGGGAGAAAGGAAAAAGATCTGCTGTATTGAACCAGCTGGGAAAGGTACAACGGGTGGTCTGGGGCATCCAAAGCACAACGGGTGGTCTGCGACAGCCAAAGCTCTCGTGGAGCGACCGCTACTTCTCCCTGCTGCTTTTCTTCCTGCTTTCCAGCAGGAGCAGCCCCTGATGCTTGATTTCTTGCCGTGTGGGGACAAGGCCATGGTCTTCGTCAGAGAAATCGGAGGTGTCTGGAGGAGAGAGCAGAGAGGAGCGGGATGAGGAGAGGCTGTGGGGCCCCCTCTGCTGTGCCCATGTCCCCGGGGAGAGCCAGCACGTTACGGAGGCCTCACAGGGCGCCCTCGTGCTGAGCCCTCCAGCACTGGCACTGCTGACTGGCTCTTCCACCCCAGCATCCCCGGGTGACCTGCCATGGCCCATCTCCAACACTGCTGGGGCTTCCCATAAAGCTCTGGAGCCATGGGGTGGTGGGTACAGCTCCTGCTTCCTTAAAAAAAGCTGGTAAGCTGCCAAAAACTCAGCGGTTCTTCCAAGAGCATGCAACAGGAGGAGGAGGAGGAGGCCACAGCCAGAGCCAAGCACTGGTTATTCTTCGCAACCAGATGATTTGGAAGACGAGGGTCTCCCTCCTTGCCCCACAGCATTCCTCCTTGTTCCTGCTGTGGTTCGACACTCACTGCCCCACTGGCTGCATTCGTTCTCCCGCATCCCCACCTGAAACCATCAGCCACGCTCAAAGCCTCGCAGATAGCCGAGGCCAGCCCCAAGGTCTGGAGACAACTCATGGCTTGGGGTCTGCTGGGACAGCGTGAGGCAGGCAAGGATGCCCAAAAATCCCAGCGGACAGGGGCTGGGACAGTCGCTGTGGAATGCACCCCCACCGTGCTCTCCTACCTTGGACCCTGCTGCCCATGTCATCCGAGGAGATCTTCAGGTTCTGTGGATCACTGGCGGTCGCTTTCTCCAGGAAATCCCTGACGTGCACAAAAGTCTGTGAAAGACACCTGGGGTTAACTGATGGAGGGGAGGTGGTTTTAAGAAGCCCAGGGGCTGGTTCCCCACCGTGATGTCCCCTGGGGGGGACACCCTGCAGTGCCCAGTGCCACCTGGGGCTCAGCTGCTCCATGGCTCTTCCCTGGGGCCTCCTCCATCCTCCTAGCTGGGAGGACGGTTTGGGATGGGCCATCCAGGAGAGTCGCAAAGACCACAGCAGAGACGGAGCCCCTACGCACCTCGTTGTTCTCATCGGGGCTGTAGCTGTCGCAGGGCAAGTCGGCCACGTGCTGCGCCAGGTACCACATCTTCTGCTCACAGTCCTGGAGCTTCTCGACCACCCCCCGGGGCTTGACAGAATTGTCCTGGAGTCAGAGAGAGAAGAAGAACAACCTCGGTGGGGAAAATGAGCCACTTGGGGTGATGGTGGCTGCACCAAGTGTCACCATGCCGTGCCGTTGCATCGCCAAGCACCGCCGGGGCCATGCTCACCCCAGAGCTGTGCAGGTACCTGGTCAGGCACAGGGATGCCGTGCAGACGGACTAAGAGGTTGTCCATGCCGTTTTCAAAGTGGAGCAGGAGCTCCTCGTTCCTCACCGCCTGGGTTTGCGCCTGCTCCAGCTGAGCCTCTTCCCGCTGCAGCCTCACCCTCAGGTCCTCCTCCAGCATCCTGGAGCCAACCACACTCCCATCCATACAAGTGCACAGGGGTGCAGAGACACCCCACATCTCTTGCAAAAGCTGCTCTGCTTGCCCCTCTCCCAACTGCAGAGAAGAGATGCTGCCTGCAGCCCAACTCGGACATGCTGCCACCACTTCCCATGCCAGACAAGGAGCAAGGGTGCTCCTGCTGCCACAGCGGGAGCTTTGGGTGCTGTGCCAGGACCAGAGCTGGGGGAGCACCCTGCTGAGAAAACCTGCGGTGCAGGAGGGCTGGGTGGCTGCAGCGGGACGGAGGAAGGGGTGCCCTCTTGGGACACTTGTGAGGCATGTGTCCCCTGCCAAGGCTGGGGGCCTGGTTAGCACATCTGTCCCGAGCTCAGCAGCACCTGGGTGTGTTGCGGGGCTGGCCAAACTTCAGCTCAGCCTGCTTCAGCTCCAGCTCCTTCAGCGTCTCCTTCAGCGCCGCCTTCTTCCTCTCGTGCTCCTTGACACACTGCTCCAGGTCCACTGAGGACTTCTGCTGCGCCAGGAGCCTGCCGGGGATGTCCTGGCCGGGGGAGAGCACCAGGACTCAGCCCACGGCACTCCTGCAGGGTCCAGCACCCGGGCTGTGGCCTCGTGGAGGTTTCTGCACCACGGACCGACCGCTGCAAACTCATGGCATGGAGAAAAGGAGGTCCATCCCTGCCCGCACAAGAGGGGCTTTGGGGGGCTCCGCAGGCAGTGGAGAGCAGACAACGCCACAAGGAAACAAGGCGAGCCGTGAGGTCTCGTCTCCCCGTGGCTCGAGCAGCCCCAGGTTTTACCGGAGATGGATTTTACGTTACCCAGAGGCAGGAGCGCTGTGCCGCAGCCTTGGCCTTCTCCGTCTTCTCAGTCAGCCAGGCCTCGCGCTCCATCAGGGATTGGGTGGCCTCCAGTTTGGCGTCTGAGTTGGGAGGGAAGCGGCAGGGCAGGATGCCTGCGGCTGCACCCGCGTCCCACCCCCCCGGCACCCCGCCAGGCACTCACCCACCAGCGGGTCCTGCGAGTGCAGGCTCGGGAAGCCCACGGCGAGCTGGGACTTGGCTTGCTGCAAGGATGAATGTTCATCATCACCCCCCGCTGCTGGCTGCTGGCACCCTGGGTGAGCTGGCCCTGCAGCCCCCCCGCTGTGGGGGGCTCGACACTGCTGCCTGCTCTCTGCCCGCAGCCCTGCCTGCACCGGGCCCCCCCAGCTCACCGCTCTCGGCTGCCTTTCGCTCTCTTCCTTCAGCCAGAGCCTGTCCACGTGCACCTCCCGGGCAGCCAGGGAGCGGTGCCTGCGCTCTCTCTCTGCCCGGAGCTGGGTTTTCATCTTGGCCATGTCCTCCTGGAGTGTATCGGAGGAGGGAGAAGCGGCTGCCAAAGCTGGGACGGACCTTAGTGCGCCAGCGGAGCTTCTGGGATGGCCAGGGTCAAAGATGCCCCCCTCCCCACCATGTCAGCAGGCTGGGAAGGAAACTGGGAAAGGAGGGCTGGAGGATGGAGCATGCTGCCTTCACCATGGCTGGTGCTTCAGGCAGGCTGTCCCCAGCCCCAGGGCAGCCTGGCCCAACAGTGAGATGCGGGAGGAGCTATGGAGGCATCTGGGTGCTGTGGGCAAGCCCAGCTCAGGCTCTTTTGCCTCCTCTTTCGAGCAGCAAGACTCACCAGCCTGGCTGCGCCTGGGGGCTCTCTCTGGAGAGTGGGAGAGGGCCCCGAGGTGCCCTGGACCATCTCACCTTGGCTACATCAGCAGCTCGGAGGGCATCCGAGGCCATGAGCTCCATGTCTTCCAGCTCCCCAGGGTACAGCTCGGCCATCCCGCACAGGAGGCCCAGGTGCGGAGGCAGGTGGGCCAGCTCCTGGGACACAGGGAGCCACAGCACCCAGTCACCCCAGCGAGCCACGGGGGTCCCCTGCACGCTGCGACGGCGCATGGAGGGGAGCAGGAGGACCTCGCCGAGCCAGGAGGGCATCCCACCAGCACAGCCCCTCGGGCACCTCTGCCTTTGCAGGAGAGGCGGTTGGGACGACGGTGCGGTGAGGAGGAGCTCACCTTCCTCAGGGCATCCCGCACCGCCAGGTACCGGGCGGTCACCTTCTGTGCAGCGTGGCCTTTTGCGAGCATCTTCTCGATGTTGTTCTCCAGCTGGTGAATCGCCTGGGGTGCAGACAGGAGGGGGACACAGGGTGACCCCGTGTGCCGAGCCCGGCTCCCACCCAGGGGGGTGCAGGGGTTGGATTAAACCCCCCCCGTGGGTGCTGCCACCCCAGGAAGGGGTCCTGCATACCTGCACCTGTGCCTGGTGCCGCTTCTCATCCCTCTCGGCATCCTGCAGCTGCTGCAGCCACCTCTGCAGCTCATCACGGGTCTGGCTCCGCTGCCTCAGCCGGTACAGCAGCACGTCGCACGTCCTCCTCCGCTCATAGATTTCGGCACAGAGCTTCTCCAGGGCCACCTGGATGGGCACGGGAGAGTTTGCCAGGCTGGAGGCAGGGCTAGCTGGGCACCCGTGGGAGAAGGGGGCACAGCCTGGAAAACACCCCCCAAGGTAGAGCCGGGGACGCTGGGACGCTGCTCTGGGGCATCGTCACTCCCTTGGCAGGACGGGCTCGGGGAGAGCTTTGGTCCGTGGGGCTGGCTGGGGCGAGGCGGAGGTGGGCATCTGCTGATGGCAGTGGTGGGCCGGGCTTCGGGACTCTGCGTAACACAGACCCGGGGCTGGGTGTCAACCAAATCCATCGGTGCCCCAGGTGCGGCTGCTGGCAGAGAGCGGTGGCACTGCTCTGTCCCTGCAAGAGGCCCCCAGGCAAAGGCATCTCTGTGGGGCCAGTGCCTTGATCTCCATGGGCTTGGAACCAGGTCATGACCTTGGGGCAGGCAGTCAAGGGCACAGACAGCATCTCTCTCCCAGGGATGCAGCTGGACCCCACAGGAATCCCAGCAGCCCTGGGGACACGGCAGGGGGCAAAGGAAGCTCAGGGAGCCACAGGAGGACCTGCATGCATGGCTCCCACCATAGAAAGGGACCCATGGGACCGCAGGTGAACACCCCGGCTCTCATCACACCAGCCCCAGGGTGCTGCCCTTGTGCCGGCACCAGGTCCCTCCGCCGTGCACCTCATCCTTCCGAGGGTCCCCGGAACCCCAGCCCCTGCCAGCAGCCTGCACCCGCCCGACCCTGCCGTTACCTCCACCGTCTTCCCGGCCAAATCCATGCCCATGGGCCTCTGTGCTCCGCAAGCCTCAGCGATGGGCAACTTGCTGTGCTGTGGGCAGGAAAGGGGCAGAGAGAACATCACTGCCAGCCTGGGGAAGGTCACATCCTGCTCCTGGAGAGGGCTGCTGGAGGAGCTGGCTCCGCAGGGCCAGCACCAGGCAGGGTACAGCAGATGGCACCTACCGCTACCGCCTGGACGCTGCCCAGGGCACGGACGTCCTCCTGCACCGCCTCGCGCAGGCGCGGGAGCAGCTCTCTCTTCTGACGGAGCTCTTCCTCACAGCACTGGGCGATAACCTTCCTCCCTTGCTCTGCAGGACATTAAGGCGCTGCTGTTGGCACCGTGCAGGACCAAGAGCCCCCCACCCGCCCCCGCCAAGCCCAAGGGGCAGCACCTTGCAAGGCCACCATGGTGCGCAGCTCCTGGGCGCGCTGACTGAGCTTTGCCTTCCGGCCCTGCGCTGTGCTGGTGCTCCCACCTCAGCCCTCCAGCCCCGCGGCAGCCATCACGGCTCCGATGCCTGGCCGGGCCGTGGCTGGGCCGTGACCACGGACGCAGCCCAGCTCCCGTTGCCCGTGGAACCGTTGCTGTGACACCTCCAGCTGCAGCACGCCGCACACCTCCTGCTTGGCCATCACCTCCCGCTCTGTTTCTCATCACCGTGGCTACAGCGGTTGCAACCCGCCCAGCTGCGGAACCCTCCGCACCCCACCGGGAACAGGGCGAGGACCATTGTGGGGAAAAGACCTCTACAGGTAACCCAGACACGTCCAGCGCTCTCCCGGCACCTGCCAGCGTATTTCAAATGGCAAGGGGAGTCCACCACTACCCAGATCTGTACCTTTGGAAGTTACAGTTCATTAGCAAGGAAGCGATTGTGCGGGCACTTACAACCGTGGAAACAGGCCAGAACAAACCAGCCACCAATATTGACATTTCTCTCCATGCTCACCATACGTTCTTGCTGAACTACAAATACGACAAGAAAGGCAAGCATGCACATTTAGTTGTTGATAAAGAAAATCAAGCCCCCTCTACCAGAAAAAAATCCTCAACGTTTGATTTGCAGAAAGACTTTATACGGAAATTGCCTCCCTAGCACCAAGCTCGTAAATCAGCTCAGGTTAAGTTTCTGTAACTCCAGATCTTTCACCTGCAGCCATCCGACTGCGCTCTAGCTGTTGAACATCGGGAAAGAAGAAACGACAGGTTTGTGAAATCAAGCATCACCGACACGGTATCATCTGAGGCTCTCACTCAGTGTCTCGTTTGCAGATTTATCAGTTGCATGTTAGTGCTAATTGCCAGTGACAAGCTAAATAGCAACATTATCATCTTCAGCACTTCATAAAGTATGCAGGAAGAGATGGCCGCTTGAAAAACAAGCGGTCAAGGATTTGTACGCACGAGGAATCTTGTCAATCTCTCCACGCGTGTAGACATCTCCACAGAGGCTGTGCCCACATGGCAAATATAGTCATCGTGCCACTAAACTTTCCTAGGCAGAACTGAAACACCACAGAAGATCACCTTGGGGGTAGGAGAAAGCATTTTAAAATGGATAACATGGTTCAAGAATCAGGAAACTCTGTGCGTGTATTAGAAAGCAGCATAAAAAGAGAGAGGCTAAAGGACAGCTGCCAGAATTGTTCTCTACCCCACTGAGAAGAAAAGGAGCACGTACAAACAGTTACCGCCAGGGAATTATGGCCCAACAAAGCCCGTCTAGCTCAACGGCCAGGGGCCACTGCTGCCTGTCCCACACGCGTTTTATTACGTGAGAACAGCTCACAAGCGCAGGCTGAGCCTTCAGCCTACAAAAAGCATCGCCACGGCCACAGAGACCTCCTAGACTATTAACGAAAAAGAATTCTTTTCTTTCTTTCTCTACCTGTAATATATATAAAGAGATGATAGTTCATTTTTATTAATGTAGATAAATATATTTTATGAATACCTTATTTGGAGAACATTTTTTTTTCCTAAGTCAGCAAGTACTGTTATAGCCAGTGAAGGAAATCTCTAAGAATGGCCCTTTAAAGTACTCTAATTATCGAGCAGCCAATTACGGAAGGCTAAGTCAGTTTTCACGCTGCCACGAGATCAGTTCAGGCACGATCCACACTTTGCACCTGTTTTGGAGTGAAAACACAGCTCCCTTTCCTTCAGGTTCCTTTCCTCACATACAAAACCCACCTCTCAGCCACATAGGCCAGCTTCCGCTCAACACCGACAACTTCAAGAAAAACCTCTTGGCACCGTATCGGTCAGATGCTCTTCAACTGCAACCCTTCATTAAAGCAAACCAAAGCCAGAGTAACTTCCATATCAAGTCTTAAATCAATCCTCAGTAGTGCAACTCTGACACCAAATGTTCCTACAGGCAAACCCATCTGTAAACAAACGAGTGTCAAACGATTAAAAAACCCCTGCACTGCATGGAAAAATCCCAAAGGATTAGTGTCAGAAAAGATGTGGCAGCAAGAGATTGGAAAAAAAAGAGAGTGGCTAACACCAGTCATTTCGTAGGATGTTGTTCAAGTAGAACTGTGCCAGGAAGGTTTTCCTTATTCAAGCTTTTCATCTCCTTCCTCCACGTCTTTCAGACTGAGCACTCCCAGCGTTCCTTTCCCTTTTGTCTCACTCCGCATTGTTTAGTTCCTACGAAGGACTCTGCAGAGTTGATCAGCGATTTCTATCAAGTTATCTTTCCACAGTTCTGCAGTTCCATGTCCATGCTGGGGACATGTCTCTTGACTAGAGACATTGCTGGATTCTGGTCTGTTCTCAGAAAGACTTTTACCAATACCAAATTTTACTTTACCACAGACTATTGTTGAACAAACTAATTAACCACTGTCAAAATACAGGCCTGACCCACCAAGTACACAAGAGGAACACTCCATATTTGCAAAGGAAATCATCGGTGGTGTAGGAGAGGCGCTGCAAAGAGAAATGACACGGGGCTTCTCCTCAGCTCCAAGCAGCAGTCTCTGAGTAATAAAGGCTACTTCCAAGCTTTCATCAATAGGGTTGTGTGAAATGAAAAACTACAAACTACCCCTCTGATTTAGAATCTCTGGTAATCTTGCAGCTTATCGAAACCACTTCCATAGATTAATTCATCTCCCAGTAAACTGTACAGGTGTAGTCAAATCAAGTAGGAAACACAAGAATCGCTTGACCGCTTACAATTCCCAGCTGTTCGTGGAAGTCTTCGTTCTCAATAGTTTTAATCAGGGGCTTGAGCTTCTCAAGCTCAGTTTCTTCCCCTCCTGTGCTGGAAGAAGAAATCGCAGCCTCATGTGAGCACGTTCCATTTGCATGGTCTCCTCTAACTGCCTGATCGCTTCCAGGGCCTGTAAAGACATTCAGAACAAAGAGCAGGTACACACCTGCTTACAGAACAGGCTCAGCTCAAAATCTCGGATCCTTTGCACGAGCTTCAGACACACGTCTCAGTACCGATCACCGCCACTCTGCCACAGGGACCTTGCCCTTACGTTATTTTGAGAGATTAACACGAAAAGGCAGAGTTCTTGCTGTTGGAGATCACTTCCAATACTAAACAAACCTGTCTGAAACAACGTTACGTAGCAGTTACACAGCAGAACAACAGAAACCCATGTGGCTCCAGTGCAAACCCGGATTTACCACCTCAAGGAAAATAAATCCTAAGACTCTTTTCTTCTCTTCCAGGCATATCGCTGTCGCTGCTTTAATTCGTTGCTTTCCGTCTCCCTTCCCTGAATGGTCAGAAACCAAACTGCACACGTGTCAGAGGCTGCTCGTACCCAGCAGTCACCTGCCAGCCACCTGAGGAGTCACTCTGCGCCTGTGAGACCAGAGGGCTTTGCTGTTCCCTCTGTGACCGCTAACGGAGAAATTACACTTGAAGGCAACACCTCTGAGCAGAAGCCGATTTGGCAAGAAAACTGACCTGCTGCTTCGTGCTCTTGTGTGGTTTGACAGAGAAGTGAATGTCCTTCACGGCTCTTTCGGTAAGGATTGCTGTGTATGGCCTCTTTGTTTCGGGATCCACACCTTTGTCAGCCACAATAGTCGCAATGTCTCTAAACATCTGCTCCAGCTCTGTGTGTCGTTCTTTGGACCTGCAGCTCCCCTTTTGATAAAATCTGTACAGGAAAAACAAAAACAAAATAGTCACTAGAATAAATAGATACTATTTATTATATCAAAATTTAGAATGTATTATGGAAGTAACACATAATTTAATAAACATCACAGCCTACAGAGTGAAAACTCTTGTAACCCTGTTAAATTTCACAACTGCTTGAACGGTTTGATGTGCAGCGCAGAAAAAGAATAACCATATTAATAACGTACATCGTTGTGACAGACAGTGTAACCGCTGGATAGGCTGTGAAACAGAAACTATAGAATCAGGTTGAGCTAATTAGTTTGTAAGCAAGGTAATAGGTAATGAAGCTAATTGACCATGGCAAGGTACAATGCTGCTACGTTCCATGTACAGTCCCTACCAAACTGAACAATAGGTTTGGAGATATTAATCTTATGAAGTCGTTATGGACAGGTGCATCCACAGCAAGGGTACTGCACATACCCACAAGAAGAGGGTCACCCAGCGAACACGGGTGCGAGACCACCGACTCCAATCACTGAGCATGCGTGATGGGGAGGAGAATATGGAAATGGATTCTGAGAAATGATTATCATAGGACTGCCTTTTCGGAAAAAACGATGAATACGCATGTTTTGATCCTACATAACCTGTGTGTTGGTGATCACCTGGCATGCACGTTGGGTGGAGCTATCCCCCATGCATCCAGCGCTGCGATAAAGAATGCCTGCCTTTTAACACCACATTGGTGTTATGAGGTTTATTCCCGGATTTCGGTGACAGTTTTTGGCGACCAAGATGGGACACTGCTTTTGAACCTTGACGGATCCGTGGGATTGCAGGACCTCCAGCCGGCACCGGGGAGTTCTCGGGGAGAACCTCCGATCCCCGGACCAAAGAGCTCTGAGCAAGACCCCTGGGAGAGGTAAAGGCAATCTTATTTGATCTGAATATTTGCACGAGGTGAAGGCCTTAATCAAGGAGCCCCGTGGCTCTCACCACCGCGACGGGACAGGCCTGCACCGGGACAGGCCCGCACCAAGAGCACGGGAGGCCTGCTCGTAAGGCACTGTGAAAGCTGCGCAGAGTTGGGCTAGGGAGACGTCTCAGGTAAAAGTCTCTGCTAGGCGAAAGCCTGTGGAGCAGGGCCCACCGGGGAGGGGAAGCCTCCAAGACTGGGATTTCCGGTGGCAGGGGAAATCCCTGCGGGAGCTCTAACATGGGTTGGAGTCCCTCTGACTAAGTGCTTGTGATAGTGCACAATCACAACCACCAAGTCCCTGGGAGATGGGTACTTTTCCGAGTAAGAAACCAATCCCACGAAAAACACCACTGGGATGTATTTTGGAACATTGGAAAGATCTGGGAAAAATTGATCCTTTGACTCAGAAACAATTGATTGAATATTGTAATCACTGCTGGCCACTGTGTACTTTAGAGCGTGGGGAAAAGTGGCCGGAAAATGGGACGTTGCAGTATAACACAATTTTGCAATTGATGCTATTTTGTCAAAGGGAAGGTAAATGGAATGAAACGGCATATGTAGATTTGTTTTTCACACTGCGAAATCATCCGGAATGGCAAAGGCAATGTGAATTGGTTTTATCTAGTTCTGCGGTAATGGCATTAAAGGGGCAGGAACCTGACAAAAAATTTGGAAAAGGTTGCTCAGCTTGTGATATTGGTAAACAGTGTTTTACATGTGAATTTGAAGATGATGATGTTGAATTGTTGGTTGCACCTTGCAGAAGGCTGGGAAGTGATCAGGAGGATCAAAATCTGGAGGCTAACAATGCTTCCGCCGCTCCTATGGAAGGGGAGGCAGAAGGATTCAGCCCGGTTGCTGGGAGGACAAGGGGAAGAGGGGGAGGAGACAGATTAACTCCCCTCCAGGCCCCTCTTCGACAGGCAGTTGGTAACGAGGGTCCGGTAATGGGAAAAGTTCCCTTCTCAATAACTGATTTGAGAGCATGGAAAGACACTGCAGGCACTTATCCGGATGATCCCGAAAGGGTTGCCAAAGTAGTTGAAACAATAATCAGAACCCAGAACCCCGATTGGGAGGATCTGCAAGTAATATTGGATACTTTGTTGGAAGACACTGAAAAGAAAATGGTGTTAAATACAGCCAGAAAACAAGTAGAAGGAGCCCATGCTAATGGGATTATACCAGCGACAGTGGACCAGAATTTTCCATCCACAAATCCTGAGTGGGACCCTAATCAACCGGGGCCCAGAGGGATGCTGACTAGATATCAGAAGTGGATTTTATTTGGTGTTAGACATGCAATGCCAAAAGCAAGTAATTGGTCTAAACTCTATGAAGTGAGACAAGAATTAAATGCGTCCCCTTCAGCCTTTATGGAAAGACTAAAGGTGACTGCTAGAAAATACACTCATTTGGATCCAGAAAAAACAGAGGAAGCTATACAATTGGCCTCTATATTTATGGGACAATATCAGCCCCAGACATTAGAGAAAAGCTTCAGAAACTGGAAGGGGCTGAGTCCAGAGACTTAGGTAAAATGCTTGAAATAGCCTGGACTGCGTATAACAAGAGAGAAAAAGAAAAAGAGGTCAGACAAATGCAAAGGGATGGGAAAATTCTGGCCATTTTGACTGAGAATAAGAAAGGAGGCATGGGAAGGGGATGAGGAATGAATGTTGCTGATCGGGGGCTTGGAAGCAGACGGGTAGTCTCCAGCTGGGCAGGTGATCAATGTATGGTTTGTAAAGAGCGTGGGCATTGGATAAAGGATTGCCCCAAAGCTGGGGGATTAGATCCAACGCTCCAGGCCGTTATATTGATGACTTTGGATAATGAATCATGAAGGGGACCGGGGGAATCAACCCTAGCTGAGCCCCTGGTTACATTAAGGCTAGGGAATGAAGAAATGGAGTTTTTAGTAGATAGGGGGGCTACATATTCGGTATTGAATACATGTAAAGCAAAACTCAGCCATAAATCAACAGAGGTTGCTGGTGAGACGGGGCAGAAGGAGAACCGGCCTTTCCTGAAACCATTAAAATTTAAGTTGGGAAAACAGTGGGTAACACATCAATTTTTCTACGTGCCCGAATGTCCATTGCCTTTACTGGGACGAGATTTATTGAAGCAAATTAGATGCACAAATAATTTTTAAAGATGGAGTAATTAGATTACTAATACCAGAATCAAAAGCCATAGAGACAAGAGTATTTATGTGAGAGGATTCCTCCAAGGAGGAACAGATTCCAGAAGTCGTGGACAATGCAGTTACTCCTTCAGTATGGGCAAGTGAAGTTCCGGGATGATCCAAACTGGCAGAACTGGTAAAGGTGACTTTAAAATCTGGAGCCAAGCCAGTAAGACAAAACCAGTATCCTATAAAGTGGGAGGCTCAAAAGGGATTAGAGGAATTAGTTACAAAATTTTTAGAGTATGGGCTGTTGGTAGAATGTGAATCAGAATACAATACCCCTGTATTACCAGTAAGGAAATCAGGAGGCAAGGAATACCGATTGGTTCAGGATCTGAGGGCCGGCCGTAAATCAAATAGTTCAAGATATACACCCAGTAGTGGCCAATCCGTACACTTTACTGACATCTTTGAAGGAGGACCATGAATGGTTTACTCTGCTGGATTTAAAGGATGCCTTCTTTTGCATCCTTCTGGATACAAAAAGTCAAAGCATATTTGCTTTTGAATGGGAAAGTCCTGCTACAGGACAAAAAACGCAACTAACGTGGACTGTACTTCCGCAAGGATTTCAGAATAGCGCCACAATATTTGGAAACCAATTGGCAAAAGAGTTAGAAACGTGGAAGACACAGAATCAAGGAGAAGGTATATTATTACAGTATGTGGATGACGTCCTGATAGCAGCAGAAAGCAAAGAAACATGTTTTTGAAATGACCATCAGTTTATTGCATTTCCTGGGCCAAGGAGGATATAGAGTTTCTAGAAACAAGGCCCAGACAGGCAAAGCAGCAGTGATTTATTTGGGATTTGAGATATCTCAAGGACAGAGACAATTGGGAAACAAAAGACAAGAAGCCATTTGTCAGATCCCCAAACCTAACAGTCCAAAGGAACTGGGAGCCTTTCTGGGAATAATGGGGTGGTGTCGACTCTGGCTTCTGAATTATGGACTGTATGTGAAACCCCTATATGAAGCCCTGAAGGAATCCAAAGACCAGTACTTGGCTTGGACACCTGAATGCCACAAATCATTTAAAGAACTCAAAAAGGCATTAATGACGGCCCCTGCATTGGGTTTACCTGATCTAACCAAACCTTTTGAGCTGTTTGTGCACAAAGGCAACATCTGGCCCTTGGAGTGCTGGCACAACAGCTGGGATCCTGGAAGCGACCGGTGGGGTACTTCTCCAAACAACTGGACACCGTGAGTAAAGGATGGCCGGGATGTTTGCGTGCTGTGGCAGCAACGGTGCTGCTGATTCAGGAAGCCCGAAAATTGACTATGGGCCAAAGAATAGTGGTATATGTACCGCATATGGTAATAACTGTCTTAGAACAAAAGGGGGGGTCACTGGCTATCCCTTAGCAGAATGTTGAAATACCAGGTTGTCCTATTGGAACAAGATGATGTGGAATTAAAAACCACAGCAATTGTAAAGCCGGCAATGTGCCTGTCAACAGAAAATCCTACTGAGAAATTGGAACGTGATTGCCTGCTGACCATTGAAGAAGTTTATTCCAGCAGACCGGACCTGAAGGACGATACCTGTGAAGGATCCTGATCTGGAACTCTTTACGGATGGAAGCAGTTTTGTGCAAGAAGGGAGGTGAATGGCCGGGTATGCTGTTGTCACCACCGCCAAGATATTGGAGTCAGGGACACTACCTGCAAATACATCAGCGCAGAAAGCAGAACTGGTGGCATTAAAGCAGGCTTTACGGATGGCAGAAGGGAAAAGAGTAAACACTTGCATTTGGTGTGATCCATGCTCATGGAGCTATCTGGAAAGAAAGAGGACTGTTATCAGCCCAGGGATAACCAATAAGGCATAAGGAGGAAGTTCTTCAACTCCTGCGAGATGTACAAAACCCGTAGGAAGTGGCCGTAATGCATTGCAAGGCTCATCAATTTGGTCAGACGGCTGTAAATATAGGTAATCGACTGGCGGATAAAACTGCAAAGGAGGCTGCTGAACAAGGTATCCTTGCACTAGTACCAGTAAAACAGATGAAAATTCCGAATTTCAAAGCAAGATACAGCAAACTAGATGAACAACTGGCAGAGCACTTAAAAGCACCTTAGAATATGGAAGGATGGTGGGTGACACCAGGTAATATCAGGTCATAGTAATTCCACAAGTTATGTTAGAACTTGCAAAACAGAAACAGGAGCAGGCACACTGGGGTGTAGATGCTACGGTTACAAGTTTAAGAACATCTCTAATGTGTCTAGGACAGGAAAATATGAGTGGAAGTATTGAAAAGTGATTATTTCAGAACTTCCAAAGGGGGGAAATGTAACCGTGGGATAGGGGCCGTGAAACAGAAACTATAGAACCAGGTTGAGCTAATTAGTTTGTAACCAAGGTAATAGGTAATGAAGCTAACTGACCATGGCAAGGTACAACGCTGCTCTGTTCCATGCACAGTCCCTACCCAACTGAACAATAGGTTCGGAGATATTAATCTTATGAAGTAAGTTGCTATGGACAGGTGCACCTACAACAAGGACTCTGCGCATGCCCACAAGAAGAGGGTCACCCAGCGGACATGGGTGCAAGACCACTGACGACCACCAGAGACCCTTGAGGACCACCGACTCCAATCACTGAGCATGCGTGATGGGGAGGAGAATATGGAAATGGATTCTAAGAAACAATTATCATAGGACTGCCTTTTCTGAGAAAAACGATGAATATGTATGTTTTAAAAATGAGACTCTGATCTCATGTCTGGGATGAAGCAGGTCCTGACAAGTAATGCAAAACGGTTCCTCTTACTGCAGGGACCAGAATAGCAACATCCAGCCCGGGGCTCTGCTAGCGGATGGATTAGCTTCAGAAAGACACTTTGGGAACGTACCCTGGGAAGAGCAGGATTTCTTTGGTTCCCACAAGGTCCTTATGTATTGAGATAAAGGGGGAGAGTGAAGAGGAAGGTGGGCAAAGTGTGCCATGCACAGTGCTTCCAGCACCTTTGCACTGGGTATGCATTGGGGTGGGGGGGCTAGAGGGGTGGCTTCCGTGAGAAGCTCCAAGACGGAGCCACCGCTGGCCAAGGCCAAGCCAATCAGCGCCTCTGGGATAACATATTTAAGAAGGGAAAAAACAGTTAGAGAGAGCTTTTGCAGCTGGAGACAGGAGTGAGAAGATGTAAGAACATCTGCAGACACCAAGGTCAGTGCAGAAGGAGGGGCAGGAGGTGCTCCAGGCGCCGGAGCAGAGATCCCCCTGCAGCCCGTGGTGAAGACCATGGTGAAGCAGGCTGTCCCCCTGCAGCCCATCACGGAAGGATGAGGGGGCGTAGAGATTCCACCTGCAGCCCGTGGAGGACCCCACGCTGGAGCAGGTAGAGGCACCTGAAGGAGGCTGTGGCCCTGTGGGAAGCCTGCGCTGGAGCAAGCTGCTGGCAGGACCCATGGAGAGAGGAGCCCACAGCAGAGCAGGTTTGCTGGCAGGACTTGTGACCCCATGGGGGACCCACGCTGGAGCAGTCTGCTCCTGAAGGTCTGCACCCCGTGGGAGAGACCCATGTTGGAGAAGTTGGTGAAGGACTGTCTCCCGTGAGAGGGACTCCATGCTGGAGCAGGGGAATGATGAGAGGAGTCCTCCCCCTGAGGAGGAAGAAGCGGCAGAAACAACGTGTGATGAACTGACCACAACCCCCACTCCCCGTCCCCCTGTGCCGCTGAGGGGTGGGCGGAGGTTGAAGCCGGGAGTGAACTTGAGCCCGGGAAGATGGGAGGGGTGGGGGCAGGTGTTTTAAGATTTGACTTTATTTCTCATTCCTCTACTCTGTTTCTCTTAGTAACAAATTAGATGAATTTCCTCTCTAAGTTCTGTCTTTTTGCTCATGACGATAATCAGTGAATGATCTCTCCCTGTCCTTATCTCGACCCATAAGCTTTTTGTTCTACTTTTTCTCCCCTGGCTGGTGAACGAGGGCAGTGATAGAGCGGCTCTGGGGGGCACCCGGCCCCCAGCCAAGGTCAACCCACCACACACAGAAAACAAAGGAACAGCAAATGGAGACTTAGTCCAAACTTTAGGGCCACATGAAAGACCTATAGCCTATTATTCTTGTTAAGAATGTTGCAGAGAGTTTTTCACAGTTAAGGATGTCACAGAGAGTTTTGTAAATAGTGGCTAGGGACTCCTGAGGATGGCCATTGTACAGTGCACCCATTATGTCAGTTCCTATTTACCCAGAGAATGTGTCAATGCAGACGTGCTTGTCCAGAGGTAGAAGCATAACCCATAAATCGTTAGTCTGATCAACAGACCCTGAAGAACCATTTGGGAGTGCCAGAAGTATTGAGAAACTAGGGGAAAGGGAATTTGGGCCAGGGTCTCCACAACCACCGACCCACGAGCCCCCTACCCAAACTCTACCACCTACCCAAAGATAAAGGCGGAGAAAAGAACCGAGCATGCCTTCTAGTTTGCATGCTAGGAGGAGAAATATGAAGCAATCGTTGTAACTGGGAGTGTCCCAATTTGGAAGGTTTGTGTATAAATATGACAGAGAACGGGCATTAGGTGTGCTTGATTTGGGGGAATCCACCGAGCACCCAGGCCTGAATAAAAAGCAGTAGGTCTCCTCTGTGTGTGAGAATTGGCTTATCGCACACCAGGCAACGAATCCGCTGCTCAGACAACAAGCTGATGTCTGGGAAGCCAAAATCTGCCATCAGGACAAAGACTGCTCCTCCAGAGATTTCTCCTCATGGCCTATGGAATAACTCCCCAGTGCAGGCATCCCGGCTGGGCCATCGGTAGCAGACACCCCCTGCAACAGCTGCTTTGTTTTCCAGGCCCCTCATCCTCACCCAGAGGCTCTCCAGCACATCCTTGCTGACCGTAAGGGCTGTACCATCCAACCTCTCCCTTCCATAGAGTGCGACACCTCCACCTCGCCTGCCCGGCCTACCCCTCCTGAACAGCCTGCAGCCTCCATGCCAGCACTCCAGGTGTGGCACTCGTCCCACCAAGTCCCACAAATCCCAAGGACGAGCCAGCTCTGGCAACGCAGCAAGGCCCCCCCTGAACCCTTTCCCTCCCCAGGCAGGAGGGGCTGGGGAGGCTGTTGGGGCGGGGCGGAACACGTGGAGACCCCACATTCCTTCCTGGGAGACCCCAGAGAGTCCTTAGCAGCCAACAGCCAGAATGCAACACGGCGCTGCCACCACTGCAGCTCCCACCGCGCAGCCCCCGGGACCCCCCAGCACCCCGGCTCCCGCAGACTTTTGTCCTTCCCCAAACCTTCTACCCCCAAGGTAGGCACCCACCCCGACCCCTGCACCCTGGGGACGCTCCTGGGGGCAAGAGCGGAAGTGACCGCCGGCCATCGCTCCTGTCTCTCTTCCAGGCGCAGCCAACCTGTGCCCACTGCCCCGCCAGCAGCAGCCCTTCCCCGCAGCCCGGGCACCCTCAGTGCGGGTGGCACCCCAGGGCCCCCAGGCACTACCACTGTAACCGATGTGTTTAACTTTTTTAACCATGGTGATGGGATCAAGATGAGATTATTAGCAATAGTAGGGAATGAGAAAATATTTTAGGAATGAGGACCTGAGAGCTTGGTGGTACCATGGAACTGATAAACTGTGTGGTCGGTATGTACCATGGAACTGATAAACTGCATTATTGGTACGTGAGCCAAATAATATTTCATTTTCTGTCAAAATCATGTCCTTTGAGTGAACTTTGTTCATTATAATCTCATTATAATACCAAAACACACCTCCATGCTAAAAACTACCCACCTCCAAGGTACGACCACCCCTCACTGGGCATGCTCTCTGAATTTCTTTAAGTATATAGCTTTAAAAGCAAAGCGAGAAAGTTTTACACCAATCATAATGAAGTAACTATGTAACTATGTGATGTAATTGTGACCATGTGTGTATTGAGAATATAAATATGTGCATGTTCGTAGGCTAGGTATGCACGTTAGGTGGAACTATCCCCCGTGCATCCAGCGCTGCAATAAAGAATGCCTGCCTTTTAACACTACATTGGTGTTACGAGGTTTATTCCCGGATTTCGGTGACAGTTTCTGGCGACCCAGATGGGACCCTGCTTTTGAACCTCGACGGATCCGTGGGATCGCAGGATCTCCAGCCGGCACCGGGGAATTCTCGGGGAGAACCTCCGATCCCCGGACCGAAGAGCTCTGAGCAAGACCCCTGGGAAAGGTAAAGGCATTCTTATTTGATTTGAATATTTGTTCAAGGAGCCCCGTGGCTCTCCGGGACAGGCCCACATTGGTGCAGGCCCGCACCGGGACAGGCCCGCATTGGGACAGGCCCACATTAGGAGCACGGGAGGCCTGCTCGTAAGGCGTGGTGAAAGCTGCGCAGAGTTGGGCTGAGGAGACGTCTCAGGTAAAAGTCTCTGCTAGGCGAAAGCCTGTGGAGCAGGGCCCACTGGGGAGGGGAAGCCTCCAAGATTGGGATTTCTGGTGGCAGCAGAAATCCCTGGGATTTCCAGTGGCAGGGGAAATCCCTGAGGGAGCTCTAACACGGGTTGGAGTCCCTCTGACTAGTGCTTGTGATAGTGCACAATCACAACCACTGAGTCCTTGAGAGATGGATACTTTTCCGAGTAAGAAATCAATCCCACGAAAAACACCGCTGGGATGTATTTTGGAACATTGGAAAGATCTGGGAAACATTGATCCTTTGACTCAGAAACAGTTGATTGAATATTGTAAGCACTGGTGGCCACTGTATATTTTAGAGAATGGGGAAAAGTGGCCGGAAAACGGGACGTTGCAGTATAACACAATTTTGCAACTAATGTTATTTTGTCAAAGGGAAGGTAAATGGCATGAAATGGCATATGTGGATTTGTTTTTCACGCTGCGAAATCATCCGGAATGGCAAAGACAATGTGAATTGGTTTCATCTAGTTCTACGGTAATGGCATTAAAGGGGCAGGAACCTGATAAGGATTTAAAAACAGGTTGCTCATCTTGTGATAGTGGTAAACGGTGTTTTAAATGTGAATTTGAAGACGATGATGTTGAACTGTTAGTTGCGCCTCGCAGGAGGTTAGGAAATGATCAAGGGGGTCAAAATCTGGGGGCCAATAATGCTTCCGCCCCTCCTGTGGAAGAAGAGGCGGAAGAATTCAGCCCAATTGCTGGGAGAACAAGGGGAAGAGGGGGAGGAAACGGATTAACTCCCCTCCAGGCCCCCTCTTCGACAGGCTGTTGGCAACGAGGGTCCGGTAATGGTGAAAGTCCCCTTCTCCATAACCGATTTAAGAGCATGGAAAGAAACTGCAGGCACCTATCAGGATGACCCAGAAAGAGTTGCCAAAGTAATGGAAACAATAATTAGAACCCAAAACCCTGATTGGGAAGATTTGCAAGTAATATTGGATACATTATTGGAAGACACTGAAAAGAAAATGGTATTAAACACAGCCCGAAAACAAGTAGAAAGTGCCCATGCTAATGGAAATATACAAGGATCGGTGGACCAGAATTTTCCATCCACAAACCCTGAATGGGACCCTAATCAGCTGGGGCCCAGAGGAATGTTGACTAGGTACCAGAAGTGGATTTTATTTGGCGTTAGACATGCAATGCCAAAAGCAATTAATTGGTCTAAATTATATGAAGTAAGACAAGAATTAAATGAATCCCCTTCGGCCTTTATGGAAAGACTGAAGGTGACTGCTAGAAAATATACCAATCTGGACCCAGAAAAACCCGAGGAAGCTTTACAATTGGCCTCTATATTTATGGGACAATCAGCCCCAGACATAAGGAAAAAGCTTCAGAAATTGGAAGGGGCTGAGTCCAGAGACTTAGGTAAAATGCTTGAAGTAGCCTGGGCTGTGTATAACAACAGAGAAAAAGAAAAAGAAGTCAGACAAATGCAAAGGGATGGAAAATTCTGGCAATCTTGACCGAGAATAATAAACATGTAAAGCAAAACTCAGCTATAAATGAGCAGAGGGTGTTGGTGCGACGGGGCGAAAAGAGAACTGGCCTTTCTTGAAACTGTTAAAATTTAAGCTGGGAAAACAGTGGGTAACACATCAATTTTTATATATGCCCGAATGTCCATTGCCTTTATTGGGGCGGGATTTATTAAGCAAATTAGAGGCACAAATTATTTTTAAAGATGGAGAAATTAGATTACTAATACCAGAATCAAAAGCTATAGAGGCGAGAGTGTTTATGTTACAGGATTCCCCCAAGGAGGAACAGATTCCAGAAGCAGTGGACAATGCAGTTATCCCCCTGGTATGGGCAAGTGGAGTTCCGGGACGATCCAAACTGGCAGAACCGGTAAAGGTGACCTTAAAACCTGGAGCCAAGCCGGTAAGACAAAAACAGTACCCTCTCAAATGGGAAGCCCGAAAGGGGCTAGAGGAATTAATCACAAAATTTTTAGAATATGGGCTGTTAGTAGAATGTGAATCAGAATATAATACCCCTATATTACCAGTAAGGAAATCAGGAGGCAGGGAATATCGAATAGTTCAGGATTTAAGGGCCATAAATCAGATAGTTCAAGATATACACCCAGTAGTGGCCAATCCATATACCTTCCTGACATCTCTGAGGGAGGAACATAAATGGTTTACTGTGCTGGATTTAAAGGATGCCTTCTTTTGCATACCTCTGGATACGAAAAGTCAAGGCATATTTGCCTTTGAATGGGAGAGTCCCACTACAGGAAGGAAAACGCAATTAACATGGACTGTACTTCCACAAGGATTTAAAAATAGCCCTACAATATTTGGAAACCAATTGGCAAAGGAATTAGAAATGTGGAAGAAACAGAATCAAGGAGAAGGCATATTACTACAATATGTGGATGATATCCTGATAGCAGCAGAAAGTAAAGAAACATGTTTTGAAATGACTATCAGTTTATTGAATTTCCTGGGCCAGGGAGGATATAGAGTCTCCAGAAACAAGGCTCAGATAGGGAAAAAAACAGTGATTTATTTGGGATTTGAGATATCGCAAGGACAAAGACAATTGGGAAACGAAAGGAAAGAAGCCATTTGTCAGATTCCCGAACCTAACAGCCCAAAGGAACTGAGAGCCTTTTTGGGAATGATTGGATGGTGCCGACTCTGGATTTTAAATTATGGACTCTATGTGAAACCCCTATATGAAGCCCTGAAAGAATCTAAAGATCAACACCTGACTTGGACACCTGAATGCCACAAATCATTTAAAGAACTCAAAAAGGCATTGATGACGGCCCCTGCACTGGGTCTACCTGATCTAACCAAACCTTTTGAGCTGTTTGTACACGAAAGGCAACATCTGGCCCTTGGAGTGCTGGCGCAGCGGCTGGGATCTTGGAAGCGACCGGTGGGGTACTTCTCCAAACAACTTGACACTGTGAGTAAAGGATGGCCGGGATGTTTGCGTGCCGTGGCAGCAACGGTGCTGCTGATTCAGGAAGCCCGAAAATTGACTATGGGCCAAAGAATAGTGGTATATGTACCGCATATGGTAATCACTGTCTTAGAACAAAAGGGGGGGTCATTGGTTATCCCCTAGCAGAATGTTGAAATACCAGGTTGTCCTATTGGAACAAGATGATGTGGAATTAAAAACCACAGCAATTGTAAATCCAGCAATGTTCCTGTCAACAGAAAATCCTACTGAGAAATTGGAACATGACTGTCTGTTAACCATTGAACAAGTTTATTCCAGCAGACCGGACCTGAAGGACGAACCCTTGAAGAATCCTGATCTGGAACTGTTCACGGATGGAAGCAGTTTTGTGCAGGAAGGAAGGCGAATGGCCGGGTATGCTGTTGTCACCATCGACAAAATATTGGAGTCAGGGACACTACCTGCAAATACATCAGCACAGAAAGCAGAATTGGTGGCGCTGAAGCAGGCCTTACGAATGGCCGAAGGGAAAAGAGTAAACATATGGACTGACTCCAAATATGCATTTGGTGTGATCCATGCTCATGGAGCCATATGGAAAGAAAGAGGGCTGTTATCAGCCCAAGGATCACCTATAAGACATAAGGAGGAAATTCTTCAGCTCCTACAAGATGTGCAAAAACCAAAGGAAGTGGCCGTAATGCATTGCAAAGCTCATCAATTTGGTCAGACGGCTGTCAATATAGGTAATCGATTGGCGGATAAAGCTGCAAAAGAGGCTGCAGAACGAGGTATCCTTGCACTGGTACCAGTAAAACAGGTAAAAATTCCAAATGTAAAAGTAAGATATGGTAAATTAGACGAACAATTGGCAGAGCATTTAAAGGCATCCCAAAATGCAGAAGGATGGTGGGTAACACCAGAAAATCAGGTAATAGTGACCCCACAAATTATGTTGGAACTTGCAAAAGAGCAACATGAACAGACACATTGGGGTGTAGATGCCATGGTTACAAATTTGAAAACATTTGTAGTGTGCGTAGAAATGACAGGAATAATTAAGTCAATAATAGCTAAGTGCCCGATCTGTCTTAAAAATAATCCTTTAAACCAGAGGAAAGCACCTTTAGGAGTAACAAAGCAGGGTAATTCCCCAGGAGATTATTGGCAAATCGATTTTTCTGAATTACCCAGACAAAATGGGTATAGATATCTGCTGGTACTGATTGATACGTTTTCTGGATGGCCGGAAGCTTTTCCTTGTCGCACCAACAAAGCGAGACAAGTGGTTAAAATATTGTTAAAAGAGATAATACCAAGGTTTGGGGTACCATTGGGCATGTCTTCTGATAGAGGACCACATTTTGTAGCAGAAATAGTCCAGCAAGTAAGTAAAATTCTGGGGATAAAATGGGACTTACACACTCCCTGGAGACCGCAATCAAGCAGGAAGATTGAAAGAATGAATCAGACCTTGAAAAGACAAATGAGTAAAATTTGCCAAGAAACATCTTTGAAATGGCCACAGGCCTTGCCATTAGCTCTGTTAAGAATAAGAATCCAACCAAGATCTAAAGACGGTGTAAGTCCATATGAAATATTATATGGCAAACCCTACCAAACTCCTTTAATCCCAGGGGACATGAGGGTAACAGGGGAAACAGATTTGAAAACATATCTGATTTCTTTAGGAAAGACCCTCGAAGCGCTCAGAAGATATATTGTGCTGACCAGACCGCTTGCTCTTGATACGCCTGTACATCCATACCAGCCGGGTGACTTTGTGTATATAAGAACATGGAGTTCTGAACCACTCCAAGAAAAGTGGAAACGACCCTTCCAGGTACTGTTGACAACTTATACCGCAGTTAAGGTAGAAGGAGTGGAGCCGTGGATTCATTATACTCGAGTAAAGAAGGCACCGTCAGAGCAGTGGACATCTATGCAAAAAGGACCTTTGAAACTCAGACTGTGTAGAAAATTTGACAGGGAACTGGAAAGCTAAAAGAACTGGTTTTCAAAATGGAAAATTTATAAAGGGTTTGCATGTTATGTGTTGAACTATGAATATTATGAATTGTTTGATTGGGTTAATAACACTTTTTTGTGTTTTGTCGCTGATCTGTAGCCAAAGAAATACAGAATGGCTATGGTCCCAAGCTATGATGGGACCATATCCCAAAGACCATTCTCCAAATTTAGCCACTGTGGTAATGCATGAATCTGAAGTTTACCACCCACCAGAGTGGGAATGGGACAGAAAGGACTGGGTCCGTGTCTTAACAGGAACAATTGGAGAAAAAATCCAAGTAGGATGCAGAAAGATGGAAGGATCTCTTCATGAGAAAGCTTCTTCAGTTACCATTACCGGAAATCTATTAGACCCTAGTTCTAATCTTACAACGAGACTCTGTCCCACCACAGAATGGAAATGTAACAAACAAGATTCTCTCATTACGTGTTGCCGCCAGCAGAATGTCGGTAATTACTCCTTAGACCCTAGTACCAATAATGTTGAAATCACCAAATTCTGTACTAAGGAACAAGGAGATTGTTGGCACAATTTTACTTTGACTAAGCCAGTTTATGTGATATGCAATTGGAGACCTAATCCATTGACAGGAGGATTACGAAGCCTTACATTCAAATTCAAGATAAATGTTGTAACTAAACCCCTAGTGATGCTTGTTGCAGTAGTCACGCACGCTGGCACAGATACCCTTTTTACGTTAACTAGTAAAAGTGAAGTCACCCCCTCTTTTATGGTACCACAAGGGAATGACATCACAATAAGATGCAGATTAATCACTGAATCTCGCATTGAACCTATAAACAGTTATGAAAATGGATCACATGGCCCTATTTTGTGTAAAGATCAAAATTTAGACTGTTGGTTAAATTTGACTACTGTACAATACTCCCGTAAAGTGATCTGTGGTAAAAATAACACCAAATACTGGGGAGAACTTAAAATAGACGTTATAATACCTACTACCCAACCAATTGTTGCGCTTAACCCGAAAATCTTTGAAATTGGACCATACGTGATCAGAAATACAGGCTTGCAACAAATGTTGTTTAACCCGGCATGGTCTCTCAAACAAGTTGAATTGTCAATGCAAAACAATGTTTCAGATATTCAACCAGCTTGTTCACCTTTCTTAAAAACCTCATATGAGGGGTGGACAACCTGGCTACAAAAACGAACTCTTACTACGAAAAGAACACAAAGAGACTTGACCGGTGTTTTGGGAACAGGATTGGGAGTTTTAAATAGCATTGATTCAGAAGTAATAATGAACAAATTGGCAGCCTCAATTAGTGATTTGGCTAGATTACAACAACCTTTACGATCCTCTTTACTGGCTTTAGGAACTAACCAGTGGCTGTTGTCAAGTATATTACCCACATGGGAAAGAATAAATGTAAGGGACCACGAGTTAATTACGGACGCACTTGGGGTGATCCAAAATAACCTCTCCTTGGCTCTCAGTTGCATTCAGGCTCAATTATGGATGCAGTCGGTGGCTGCCTCAATTATAAGAGAAGGCGAAGAAGGCACTCTCCCTACTGAAATTAGGAAAATAATTTGGGACAGTGCTACTGATTTTGAGAAAGAACTCCAGTCCTGGTGGAGCCTGGTAAACTTTACTTATGATCCTGTTACAAACACAGCTACAACTTTTGTGCTCACTATATCTAATGCTACTAAATACTCAATTTATCCCATCATTGCATTAGGGATAAACCATAACGGAACTATACTCTATCCTTCCGAGCATAGAGTATGGGCCTGAAAGATAAATGAAAAATGGCAAACTGTTAATTTGGAATCTTGCATCGTATGAGAACAACAAGGATTTGTCTGTGAAGATAATGCAATTAAGGCACAAAATATTTGTTTGGACACTAAACAAAATATTTGCCATTTTGAGGTTCATCCTAACGAAAACCCTAATAACTGTTCATCATAATGTGAAAGAAATACATCGAGTTTTTGAAAGAGTGCAGAGAGATGCAGAACTTAAATGGTGGGACACACTTTTCGGATGGTCGCCTACTGCTACAGGCATCCTAAACAAGTTGTGTCGCCCCATCGTGATTCTTTTAACATTGGTTTTGATCAGTATTACCTTGTCAATAATATTATATATCATAACTTGGAAAATGATGAATCGGTTAACACATCTGAAAAAAACAAATTATTCGTGAAACTTCTCTCACTCATATGATCATCCAAGCTGTTGCGAAACAGCAAAACAAACAACCCAGAGTTTCTTCCAACACATAGAAAATAGTTAGTATAGTGGAAGTATTGAAAAGGTGATTATTTCAAAACTTCCAAAGGGGGGATTGTAACCCATGTGTTTAACTTTTTTAACCATGGTGATGGGATCAAGATGAGATTATTAGCAATAGTAGGGAATGAGAAAATATTTTAGGAATGAGGACCTGAGAGCTTGGTGGTACCATGGAACTGATAAACTGTGTGGTCGGTATGTACCATGGAACTGATAAACTGCATTATTGGTACGTGAGCCAAATAATATTTCATTTTCTGTCAAAATCATGTCCTTTGAGTGAACTTTGTTCATTATAATCTCATTATAATACCAAAACACACCTCCATGCTAAAAACTACCCACCTCCAAGGTACGACCACCCCTCACTGGGCATGCTCTCTGAATTTCTTTAAGTATATAGCTTTAAAAGCAAAGCGAGAAAGTTTTACACCAATCATAATGAAGTAACTATGTAACTATGTGATGTAATTGTGACCATGTGTGTATTGAGAATATAAATATGTGCATGTTCGTAGGCTAGGTATGCACGTTAGGTGGAACTATCCCCCGTGCATCCAGCGCTGCAATAAAGAATGCCTGCCTTTTAACACTACATTGGTGTTACGAGGTTTATTCCCGGATTTCGGTGACACCACCAGCAGGTATGGCACCCCTGGCTGCTCTGGCACCCCGGCGCCTTCGCCATCCCCGGCCCCCGGGCACGTCCAGCATCCCCATCAGCCCTGGCCCCATGGCACTTTTGGCACAGGGCTTCAGCAAGCCCAGGCAAGCGTCCCTGCTCTCGCCTGCCTGATGCGTGCCCAGGAAATCCACTTCCCGGAGAATTTCCCCAGTTTCAGAGAGGGCCATCTCTCCCGTTTCACCTCCTAGAAGCCAGTCTCCTCCCTGGTTTGCAAGCCTGGCCCACCAGCACATGCGGCTGCTTCTTCGAGCCCCGCGTCTTCCACATCGAGTGGACGGTCACCAACTTGCCTCCCCCGGCCAGCTCCACGCCCAGCCGTGGCACCGCTTCTCTGCCGGGTGCTGCCCTGTGCGGGGGGCCCCAGGGGCCGCAGGACCCTCCCAGCCTGGGCAGCCCCTCTGACCCTGCAGGGACAGCCGCCACACTTCACACCCCAAAACTATCAGGGGAGAGTGGAGGCCCCAGCCCCCCCAGCACTGCCCACGTCCATCCCTGGCTACCGGCACTTCGAGGGGCAGCCTGCCCAGATCAACAGCTCTGGCACGGCCACCCCTGTGGGGGCACACCCGGGCACCAACATCCCCCCCGGGCCGTGACCCCCCCCAGCCCCTCTGCTGTCCCCCACCACCAAGCCCCTGGGGACCCAGACGCAGACTTTGCAGTCTCCGAGGAGGAGCTTCTCAAAGAGGCCCTAAGGCTCTTTGGTGTCTCCCTGGATGCAGGGGTGGGGGTGGGGGTGTCAGCCAGGGCGTGGGGAGCTTGGTGGCACCGGCACAGCCACCCCCCACTGTGACTTTGCCTCGCTCTCCCTGCTCAAGGAGCTGCTCACCCCCGACTACAGCGTCCCCGAGACCACCGACGCCATGCTGATCCTGGAAGAGTTCTACACCATGGGGATGGAGCCCCAGGAGCCGTGGGGGGCTGCGTGGATGGCCCTGCCACCGTCCCAGGCTGCCGCCTGCCAGAAGCGGGGCAAGAAGCGGGGGCAGAGCGCCTTGCCAATGCCGGCCAGCAAGCGCAGGGCTCTGGCCGGCAGCCCGGGGGTGGCAGGGGGGGAAGTAGAGCCAGAGCAGGGATGAGGGGGAGGTGGGGGGAGTGGGGGATGGGGGAGGAGGGGTGGTGTATTTGGGGTGGGGTGGTGGGGGGGGGGAGGGGGGTTAGAGTAGCTTTGATGGGACCTTTTCTCCTGTGTTTTGTCAATTAAAAGCTGTGCTTTTCTCCTTGGCTCTTTTAAGACTCTGGTCACTTTTCTGCTAGACACAGGGGCCCAAATCTCTGCTTTAAATGCCGATACCGCAGGCCGGAGTGGGATCGTCCCTGATTAATACCAGATAGGGGTTACCGATGTATTTGGATATTGCAAACCCCAACGTACAGCCCGAGTAAAGTGCTGGTTGCTGGCAGACACCACCCGCACCGAGACCACTCTGGTGTTGGGAGTGCTCCCCACCAATAGCCTGGGATCGGATTTATTGAAGGGGAAGTCCTGGACGGACTCCGCAGGGAGGGAGTGGAAGTTTGGGTTTCCCTCAACCCTGATAAGGCTTTTTACAGACTGCCCCCACGCTTCCCCCCATTAAACTCCTGAATGTGAAAGGCTGTCCCTTACTGCTGGGACAGAGGGAGGGAATCCCTCCGGTGATAAAAGAGCTGCAGGAACAGGGGGTAAGTATTCAAACTCTCTCCCCTGATCACTCCCCAGTGTGGCCAGTTTGCAAACCAAACGGGAAGTGGCGGCTAACGATCGATTATTGGCCCTTAAACACAGGCACTAGTCCCTTGACAGCGGCCCTGCCTAATACAGCCCAACTGCTTGTCACCATACTGTTACCGGAAAGTGGCAAAAGAATTCACTCCCTAAGACTTCTTTTCAAGTTTTAGAAAGCAGGCATTCTTTATTGCAGCGCTGGGTGCAGGGGGGATAACTCCACCTAAGCTGCACACCCAAAAGACAAAACCAGCAAGTATTTCTACTATGTTCATAGACGTATTCAGTATCTTTCCCAGTAGTGCTTATCACAGTCATGGATTTTCGTTAGCATATGCTAATGTCCTCTCCCCCTCCTAGTGTTTGTTGGCACCTCCGGCTAGTTGTCCTCGGGGGTCTTCAGACTCACTCCTGGTATCACATCTACCTTATCCCTCAAGGCTGGTTTTGGGATCACCAAAAAGATAACTTTCTTATCTTTTTTTTGCACATCTGTTCTTCCAAGGCCCAGCTCTTTCAAATTAGATTGTTCCAGAGCTTCTTATCTTACAACTAATTATTTTCTAAGTGACAATGGTTTCCCTTTTGTTTGGTTACATCGATTGAGCAATGGCTCTAATTGCTTGAATTGATCTTAAGATTTCAATAGTCACAGGTATCAGGGTCCTCATTGACACGGAGGGGCTCACGGGAGAAGCACCCCAGCCCTGCCACCTTTGTGTTTGGCCAGTCCCCAGCTCCATCCCCTGCTCTGGGCGCTTCCCCCGGGTGCCACCAGCCCCTCCTTTATCAGGCCGGGGGGGATTCCCTAAATGCAATGGAACAATACAATATCTCTCACTATTGCTGCGGACAAACTACTTGAAATCTCACATCTACACCCCCTCCACTCCCCAATGTCCCCTCTACAATTTGTTCCTCCATTTTCCTCGGATGGGCCTGAAGGAGAGGGAAAATAAAAAGTTAATTCCATCTCAGTAACTGAGATGATTTTCTTTTACTTGAGCCTGCAAAATCATTTGGAAGGCTGTAAAAAAGTCTTCCAAATCTTTCTTCTCATGCCACAGACTTGTTTTGCACAGAACTGCATAAGCAGCGGTGGTTCCCATGGCTATCTCCTCCTGGAGATAACATGAATGGAAACCAAAGCTCTCACCCTGCCTGAGCAACAGTGATATTCAAAAGAAGAGCTGTAACAAGGTCCTCAAACTGCCACGTTCCTGCAGCGCTGACTTGGGAGATCCTCTCAGCTTTGCACCACCCGTAAGCTACGCTGACGCTGCTACAGAGGGGCGTCCTTCCCAGCACCAAGCAGTTGCCCTTCGGAAAGACATGCTTGCTTCTTCTCTCCCTCTCCAACCCCCAGCTGAATTCCCAAGTGCTATTGTCTTTTTAAAACACATGGCAACCCAAGCAGCCACCTGGAGCCAAAACCAGATGGAAGAGGCTTGCTTTGAAGCCGACATCAGGAGCTTCCCAATCTTCGCAGCTCAGTCCACGGGCCATGTGGTCAGTATGGATGTACCCTCCAGACGACTGGTTCTCTGTGGGTCACTTTTAGACTTCTCAATCAACAAGGAAATCTTTCCTTGCCAATTACAAATCTCTCTTACACCAAGGTATGTGTGAGCATAACAGCAGTGACAGAACGCTTTGTCTAAGGTTCTGAAATTCCTGCTGCACAGGGTAGAAACTCCTGATGTGGCTCAGGTCAAGCTGGGTTGAGCCCTGGAAACCCCAGAGCTTGGGCAGCACCGTGTCTACTAGGAAGCAGGTGAAGCTATGCAGAGGAGAACCCCACAACTATGCTGAGGTGGGTTCTTGGTACCAAGGCACTTATGTGACTTTTTTACTCCACGGCAATGTAAACACAGCCTCTGATTTTCAGAAAGGAATGAATAAGGGAAACTAATTAGCGTAGAACAATTTTAAAGCAGAATATATAACTTGGCAACACTTGAGTCAGGCCCCACAAACTCAGGCTTCGCCTGTTTCGGGCTCCAGTACGAAAGGAAACTATTAGTATAATAGTTGGAATGTAGAAATGGGATAAGAGAAGCCGTAAATTAGGGAACAGTCCTTGGGTAAGAACTAGAAAAAAGACACAAAGTTTGAGGCATCCTGATAAAGGGAGCCCAATATGCCAACAAGCCTGGGACCATCTGGGCAGGACGGATAACGAGGTTGCTGAGCTTGCAAAACGGAGATCATGAAGAAGAGGTCACCCAACTGTGTCCACTGAAGAAGAGGAGAAAGAGGAAGATTTGAGGAGGACGACCCCTGACGACCACCTGAGAAAGAAACTGAGCAGGCATATCAGGACATTAGCATATATTCAGGAGTTCCCACAATAATAATGAGTAGGCATTAAATGTATTGGAAACCTGATGAATATGTAACTCTTTTGTAATATAAATCATGTGCAATTTGTGCCTTGTCGAGACACACATTCGTGTGAATACCCCGGTGCGACTCCAAGCGCTGCAATAAAGGATAACTGCTTCATAGTCACATTGGCTATTGAGGGAATTTTTTTTTTTTTATTCAGTAGCAACCACTGAAAAGGTCCCTTGGATGGAATAGGTCCTGCAGGAAGGTCTCTGAGATGGCCCTGTCTCCAGCACCACGTTGGGCTGCTCTCAGAGCCATGGCCAACTGTAAAACCCTTCTCCCCCATTCCAGTGAAGGACTGTTGTGAACAATTAATTGCAACTTGTCCACTGAGTCCTTATATATCTCCTTACGCACGGCACAAGGGAGGAAGGAGATGGAAGAGATGTGTGGGAGGAGGCCAGGGAGAGTTCTTCGTACAGAGGAGGTCAGTCGGTCGAGTTCTCTTGCGGACGTGTTGGAAGCTATCTCTGACTGTGGACATTTTCTTGTGTAAAATGCCGCACCCCTCGTGTGGGTGTGGGTGTGGGTGAGGGGGTGGGGACAGACCATATGAGGCCATACTGCCCCACCCCACCTTTGTGTGTGCATGAGTGGGCGGGGACAGACCCTATAAGGCCATACTGCCCCACCCCACCTTTGTGTGTGCATGAGAGTGGGCGGGGACAGACCCGCAGCAGCTCCTGGCACAGCGGCTCCAATGTGAGTGGGAGCAGCGACAGGCTCAGTCGGTGCGGCAGGTGCAGGAGCTGAACCAGCGGCAGCGGGTGGCAGAGACCCGCCAGCTGCTGCGCTGGAAGGAGGCTGAGCTCCGCGAGGGGCAGGAGCTGCTGCGGCGGGAGCGCACCGCCGCCGATCGCCAGGCACGGGACCTGCAGCGGCAGCTGGCCGAGGAGATGGCGAGGCCCAGCAGGAGCACCAGGGAGGCCCGAAGCAAGCTCCGGGATGTCCTCAGCCAGCTCCCGTGGGAGACGGATGGCGACCAGCCCGCCCACATCCGCCACCTCCAGGACCAGCTGCAGTTGGAGAGGAGACTCTTCATCAAATACATCCTGCAGCGGTTCGAGGGCGAGCTGCCCGCCTCCCCCAGCACGGCCCAGCCCGAAGGCCCTTCGGGGCACCAGGGGCATCAGGAGACGCAGAGCTCCTGCTCCTCTGGCCAAAACGGGCCCCAGGCCCTGGCGGCACTCCAGAAAAGACCGCTGGAAAGCCCCAGCGCTGGGCAGCAAACAACATGCAAGGCTCTGGCAGATGCTCAGCTCCAGGTGCCAGAGAGGGAAGACGTGGTGCTGCCTGGCAGCACGTGCAGCCGCCTCCTGGAGCAGAACACCCGCTTGCAGCGTCTTCTAGAAGAGCTGGCGAGGCAACAGAGTGCCCTTGAGACGGAGAACCACCTCCTGAAAAGGGAAGGCTCTGCAGAAGCGTGCAAGGAGGCAGAGAGGCTGCAGCAGAAAAATGCGCAGCTAGCTGCCCTTGCCTTGCAGCTGGCAGAAAAATCCAGGCACCTGCAGGCCACCATCGATTGCCTGGTCAGTAGTTGTGAGCCACTGCCCATCCAAAGCTCCGCTGAGGAACTCTGCATGGCATCGTCTCCTCAGCAGAGGGATGGAGACATGGGAGAGCCTGCCGGAGCTTTGCTGGTAGGGGACAGGCGGGATGACTTCTCCCACAAGGCGGCTGAGGAGCTTCAGGCCCAAGTGGCTGCAGATGAAGGGGGCTCCTCTGATGTGAGCACCCGCTGCCCGGCTTGTGAGGAGTTACAGCTGCAGCTAACATGGGTCACAGATGCAAACAGCCGACTGGCTGAAGAAAATGCTCGCCTCTGGGGGCAGATGGGTTGGACACAACAGGTTCAAGCTGAAAATGCTGACCTGAAAGGGCAACTGGCGCGAGTAGCAGACGAGCGAGACTCTGCCATCCAAACGAACATCTGCCTTCAAAGCCAGCTGCAAGAGGCAGAGCGTGAACTGAAAGCCATGAGAGAAATGGCAGAAAGGAGTCAACAGCTGGGGAAGGAACTGGAGGAGACAAAGTTAGCGCTCCAGAGGAAAGAAGAGGAAGGCAGGCGTCTGCAGAGGGCTGAGACGGAACTATACAGGGAACACAACAAAACCCTGCAACTCTTCCAAGCCCAGCTGATTGAACTGAATGGTCAGTATCGGAAGCTAAACAAGCAACGCCAGCAGCTCTATCAGGAACTTGGACGGCTGGGAAGAGAAAGTTCCAACCACATCAATTCCAGGCCACTCCAGGCTCAGCTGGCAGCAGACAAGGAGACCATCCTCTGGGAGGCCATGAGAAAACAACCGGCAGAGCTTCGAGCATTCATAGCTCGATACAGCTATGACCCTTTCGATGGTCCCAATCAGCAGCCTGAACTAGAGCTTCCTCTAGTTGCTGGACAATATGTTTACGTCTTTGGAGACGTGGATGAAGACGGTTGGTACGTGGCAGAGCTGACCGATGGCACGAGAGGATTCGTCCCCTCAAATCTTGTGGAAGAGGTTTCAGATGACGGACAATCTGATGACACCGGAGCCTCAGCAGAGACAAGTGACTTGTAGAAGACACAGATGATGTCTGTCGTGTCTTCTCCGATCTTCTTATTAAATCTTTTCTTAACGATCTCTCTGCGTAATCTCACACTCTCTCAAGCGTGTATGTGACCTGGAAGGGCAATGTGCCAGCTGCTGGGGGGCTGGCATGGGTGGACTGGGGGCCAGCTACTGGACTCAACCAGGGGTTCCCAGTGCTGTTAGTGGAGTGAATGGAGGGGTCTGAGTGCAGGTGCCTGAGCGAGTGGGGGTCTCAGCCAGCAGCCACTGGGGCAGGAGCAGTGTGTGTCCTGAAAACCACCGGCTGACGGGGACCGGCACAGGTGAGGTGAGTGAGAGGGTCTGTGAGTGGAGAAATAAGCAGGGGTCCTAAGCTTCCTTTCATGGTTCTTGACAGTTTGTATCTCTCTCTTTTTTTTTTTTTTTTTGCCCCTTTTTAAGAGCAAACACTGAGAAAAGAGTCTGTGGAAACACAGCATTTTTAAGAGAAGTGTATGGTGGGAGTTAAAACTAAATCTGCACTAAAATAGGAAGATGCCTGTTAAAGGAGAGATCGTCTTTCTCCAAGTTCTGGAACTAGGTATAAAAGGAGACATTTGGGCTTTCTACTGCAGATCTTTACCTCTCCCTGTCTCTGCAGAGCCCGCAGCACCCTCTTCATAGGGACCATACTGATGTTGGCTGCTTCCTCGGATTTCCCAGGATCACCAAGGTCTGAGCTGCCAGGGAACGGACTGAGGGCTCCTCAAGGCATTTTGTCTATGTTGGGACAGGTCCATGTCTGGTAGCTGGTTTTGAGGCTTGCCAATTTCTATGCAGTATACGCTGCCTTTGGATACCTTCATAGCTAAATACCCTTCCAGTGAAACTCTTTTCATACCTCTGGAGATGAGTCTTCAAATAGTCCTAGAAATCCTTTTCATTCAAATTTTGAAAATGCCTTAAATTGGAGGTAGCAAAGCACAGAAGTCTGGAGTCTAGCTAGGCTGGTTCAGGGCGTAAAGGAGGGGGTTGTAACTGTGTCAAGGTGAAGAGGAAGCGCTGGGGAAGGAGAAGCAGAGCAATTAATAGATGGGATAATGGTACTTTCCAATCCATCTTTCCAAGTGAAGGTTAAAAAGAGAACAAGAAGGTGAAGAATTGCCAGGGGAAGCCACTGTAAAAACCAGGGACGTCTCATCAGACAATAGATGACTACTGAAACATCCCGCTAAGAGCGTTTCTGAAGCTGTTTTCAGGGGAATGTTCAAATCCATGACCGATGTTTTGGGTGGAAGTGCCATCAAATCAAGCAAGAGAGCAGGTACCAAATAATATGTATGGGGTAGGTGAGAACTGATGTGGAAGGAGCACCGACAGCAAAGTGCCATCTCCTTTCTCCTGCACGCTCTCCCCCTTGCCCAGCTGCAGCAGATGCTGGTGCGGTACCATCAGGAGCCAAGCCCCGCATGGCCTGGGCATCATCCAGACGAGCTGGACAGCGAGATCTGGACAGCCAAGAGAGCTGGACAGAGAGGAACCAAATGAAATTCCAGAAGGGCAAGTGTAGGGTCCTGCACCCAGGGAGGAACAACCCCAGGCACCAGGACAGGTTAGGGCTTGACCTGCTGGGAAGCAGCGCTGCGGAGAAGGACCTGGTGGACAACAAGCGCTCCAGGAGCCAGCAGTGTGCCCTCGTGGCCAAGAAGGCCCATGGCGTCCTGGGGGGCATGAAGAAAAGTGTGGCTGGATGCTGGTCCAGGGCGCCAAGGCCGGAAGGCGCTTTTTGCACCCCTGTGGCAGATAGGGGAGCCCGTCGCCCCAGTGTCAGCGGGGCTGTGAAAAGGCCGCTGAGGGAGATTTCAGGCCAGACACCCCTTTGGGTGCTGGCACATTTCACCTGGGAGCAGGGGCTGGACATTTTCAGTTTGGAGGCGGGTGAGTGAGACCACCTGAGTGTTCAGAACGTGGCTGGGTGATCCCCCCCTTGCTGGGCGGCTACCCACCCCACCAATAGGGGTTTTCCCTTGGCCACGTTTCATATCTCCTCCCCCTTTTCCCTTTGCTTTACTTCCCACGGATGTTGCTCCCAAAAGGAGAGCCACTCGGTGCACCCCTTGGTACGGCACAAGGATCACTGTAGATGTGTACGGGCTCCATCCGGCCTGTCTCTCTCATGACCACACCCCAAACTGCCATCAGTTCCCCCAGCTGAGCGCTCCCTTCTCCTTCTGGTACAACGTGCTCCCCGGAATCAACGTGTAGAGCCACTGCTCCGTACTTCCCTAGTTTCCCCTCCCTCCTCCAAGAGGCGTCACTGAACCAGCCAGGGATTTGTCAGGTGGGATTCAAAGGCAGGGGCTGCCTTTCTGCAGGAAGGAGGGGTTTCCTCCCCTGAGGGAGTGGGTGATTTTTCCTGGGTTTGGAGCAGCTTGGGCGCTCCCTCCCCCCCTTGCTCTGGGTGTGACTGGAAGGCTCCAGCTGGGCATACCACTTCTAACCGGTTCCTGGTGCGACTCCCACAGGGCTGGGGTGCTGCCAGTGCAGGCCTCAGGGCATTCAAGGGCCCTCGCAGGGGGAGGGATTGTCACCCTAGCATTCTTGCAGCCTCCTGCAAGGCTCGACTGACCCCAAAGAGGCCTTTCCCCCAGACCCAGTATCGCTTTTCTGCACCTTTGAAGCTGCCTGAATGAAACCCTCCATTCCACGCTGCCACACGTCTAGAGATGCCCCAGGAAGGG
>NW_022679072.1:303483-417432 GCF_011004875.1 Balearica regulorum gibbericeps | reverse complement strand
CTGTTTGTTCTCAGAGGAGCCAAGCTGCGGGTCCGAAAGGGCCCGGCAGCTAGCGCCCCGTGCTCCCTCCCGCTCTCGCAGGGTCGCCTCCCTCCGCCAGACATGTCGTGCTACAGCCCGTGCCTGCCAGCCGCCTGCGGCCTGACCCCGCTTGCCAACAGCTGCAACGAGCCGTGCGTCATCTGGTGCGCCGACTCCAGCGTTGCCATCCAGCCCTCGCCAGTGACGGTGACGCTGCCGGGCCCAATCCTCAGCTCCTTCCCTCAGAGCACAGCCGTGGGATCCAGCGCGTCGGCTGCCGTGGGGAGCTCTCTCAGCGCTGGCAGTGTGCCCATCGCTTCCGGGGGCTTCCTGGGCCTGGGGGGCTTTGGGTGGTCCGGTCTGGGCCATGGGCTCTGCGGGCCTCTGGGACGGGGCAATCTTTTATGCTGAAGCCCGTGGACTGCCAGCCCGTGGTCGAGCGCCAGGAGCCTCGAGGAAAGCCCTGGAGCCAGCCCTGAGAGCACGGCCACGGTCTGCAGAGGAGCCGAGCTCCCACCGCTCCGCCTGGAGGAAGGGCCAGCGCAGGCATAGGCGCTGGCCTTCCGTCTCTTCCCAAGGAAGCCTCTCTCTTTCCCCCTCTTGCTCTGCTCTGCCTTAGGCTCCCCATGAAATACCTCCTCCTTCCGTCCGTAGCAATGGGTCCAGGTGAGACACGAGTGACAGAGCCTTGAAAGGGGAATTGGGAAAGAAGCACCCCTGGCATGGAGGTTTTCCTCCAGACGGCAGCACCTCCCTGACCTTTACGCAGCCTCCAAAATGCCTTGCTCAAGCGCTCGCCTTCCCCATTTTCCTCTGATTTTTCTCATTAAAGACATTGGGCATCAGCTTTGCACGAGAGTCATGTTTCGTTCTCCCCTCTTCGCCAATCCCGACCAGCTGAGTCGGCACACAAGAGTGCCTCCCTTGGGAAAAGCACGGCTTTCTCCATAGTTCCTGGGTTTGAGAGAGCCTCCTCTTTCGCCCCTGATGACATCCCAGAGCAACGGAGACAAGGCCGGTTTGGAGCCAGAGCTGCTGGGCAGGGAGCCCCCTGACGCATCGGCACACCTCGAAAGCCACAAAACAAAGCAGGAAGGAAGGCCAAATAGTCATAGACTCATAGAATCGCCCCAGTTGGTAGGGCCCTCAGAAGTTCACCTGCTCCAACCTCTTGTGTGAAAGGGAGCCCAGATGGGATGCTCTAGCACCCTGTGCCATTGCATCTCAAAATCCTCCAGTCATGGGGCTTCTACCACGTCCCTGGGGAGGTTCTTGCAGCGGATGACTGTTCCCACTGTGAAAAATGTCTCGCTTCTTTCAAGGTGAAACCTCTCCCCGTTGCTCCCCGTCCTCTCCATGTGACTCTTTGTGAAGAACGTCTGTCCTCTCTCTAGTGGCCTTTAAGTACTGGAAATCTGTGATGAGTGCAGAGGAAGAGCATCACAGGACAGCACGAGAACTGTATGACGTTTAAGAAAGACATAACGAAAGAGCCCCGTACAGGCTAGGATGTGTGCGGCTGGGGAACAGAAAGGGACCCCGCGGGTCCTGGTGGACAACAAGCTGAACCTAAGTCAGCAGCGCACCGCTGCAGCAGCAAAGGGAAATCGGATCCTGGGCTGCATCTGAAGGGGCATTGCTAGCAGAGACAGAGAAGTGAGCATCCCACTCTACTCAGTGCTCGTCAGGCTGCATGCGGAGTACTGTGTCCAGGTCTGGTCCCCACAAGCACAGCACGAGACTCGGTCTGGGATGTTTTGGGGGAGGAAGCAGAGGTGGGGGAAGGGAGGGTTCAGGGTGCTACTGGCAGGGGGGGGAGAAAGTTGAGAAAACTAGGGGGAAGATGGGATAAGATGGCTGTCACTCAAGAACTGGCGCTTGCCTGACCATGCCCTGCTTCTGATCAGTGCAGCCTGGACTAAAGGATGTCAGGAGGTCCCTTCCAACCCCAACGATTCTGAGATTCTGTGAACAGATAAGAGCAATGTCTCCCGTAAAAAAATACCCTACTTGAAATGTTCTGTGACAGGAAGTGGTTTACGGGTATTTTCTCTTTTGTTCCCGTGGCTGCTTGAGCCTTACTGAAGGCAAGGTAAGCAGCATCCACTGCTCTTCCCTTCTCCACCAAGCTAGTCGCCTCTACTGTAGAAGGCTACCAGCTTGGTTAAGCATGACTTATCCTTCGAAAATCTGTGCTTGCTACTCCGCACCACCTTCCTGCGCTACCTGTCTTTGGAAACTACTTCCAGGATGTTGTGCTCTATCATCTTCCCAGGGACTGAGGAGAGGCTGACCATCCTGTGAGTGCCCTGGATCTTCCTTCTTTCCCTTTTTGTTCCTCTTGCCTGGGAGGAGACAGAAGAGGTTGAGGTGTGTCCTGAGCCACTTCAAAACCTTGCAAGTTCTTGTCAGGCAGCTCTCATCTCAAAACAAAGAGCTTACTCGGGGCCACACATTGAGTGGCTCGCACTCAGAAACTTGGACCATTGTTGGGCTAACCGACGAGGATGGGATTCGAACCCATGCGTGCAGAGCACAATGGATTAGCAGTCCATCGCCTTCACCACTCGGCCACCTCGTCAACATACTCCTGCTGCTGCTGCTGTTCCTGCCACGGCTACCACTGCCGCTGCTCCTGATCTTGCTGCTCCAGCTCCTGCTCCTGCTCCTGCTGCCTACACTTTTTGATACTGTTTGACATGGGAGAGAAGGAGCCAGGCTCCGGTTTTTGCCTTTTGGGACTGGTCCGCTCTCGCGACAGCTGGGCTGAGCTCCAGGGACCTTTGGGAAATAGGTCTCAGGATTCACATCAGAAAATGACTGAAGAGCAGAGCCCCACGCTCCTTCCCAGGAAGGAACACGGGAGAGTGATCCCGGAGTGGCTCAGCGCCTCCAGAGGACATGGGCCTGACTTTGAGGTGAAGTTCTCACCAGCCACGTCCCCCTGACGTTCTGGAAGAATACCACCAGCTCATATGGACAGGACTCACTCACACTTGACGGGTGGACCAGGCTTGGCCAGGTTTGGCCATGGCGTCTCTGTGCTGTTCCCCCTGGCGCTCACCTAGGATCTCATCACAGGCTGCTGCTCTCCCAGCACAGCTCAAAGTCAGGAACGAAGAGGGAGCTGAGGGGCACCAGCCCCACTGCACGCAACTCCTCTTTTTACCTGCCAGAGCTCCAGTGCTGCAGAGAGTTGAAACCACTGCACCGGTCCCCTGAGGCCAGACCTCTCTGCGCCTTGAAGGTCAGACCTTGAGCTGGCGGAAATAGTGCAGAGGCTAGGCTTGCTGTCCCTGGTGCCTAACAGAAAGCTGCCTATGGGATTGCGCCGCGTGGGATGGGCACCGATGGCAGGGCCCCGGGAGCCTCTCCATCTCTTCCGCCTGCTTAATTCCTGTCCTGGACAAAAGGGGAGCGGCATACAGCCTTGGGGGCTGGGACCAGAACCACCTGCACCCTGGTCAGTCCGAGTAGTTTCTCCAGCCCCAGCCTCCCCCAGGGGCCTGTAAAGACATTTTTCGCAGGGGGAACAAGCATTCGCTGCAAGAACCTCCCCAGGGACGTGGCAGAACCCCCATGACTGGAGGATTTTGAGATGCAATGGCACAGGGTGCTAGAGCATCCCATCTGGGCTCCCTTTCACACAAAAGGTTGGACCAGGCCGCCCTTCCTCCCAAGCCGCACGGGCTCTGCATGGCTTTTTCCAGGCAGCTCTCAGGGCTGGTGACACGTGCCTGGCCTTTCAGCTCCCCCCAGAGCTTTCCAGACCGGCACAGTCTCCTCTGTTTCTCGTAGGGTTGCAGGGAGCATCATGTGGTGCCACTCAGTGGCTGCAGCCTCAGTCCGGTGGGCTCTCACACCGGTCTGTCAAAAAAGCAGGCTCCCCAGGCCCTGGACACGTTGGGGCGGCAACTTTCCTCAATTTGCTCTGTGCTCCAGAAACGTCCGGGAGCGGGAACGTCAGGACACGTCCGTGCTGGCCTCCTCAGGCTGCTGTTTCACCAAGGAGCGTGACAGGATTTCAAAGAGTCACCAAGTGGTTGGGCAAGACACCAAGAGCCATGACAACACCGTACAAAAAAAGCTGCCTTTCTGCAGGAATGCGGACATGAGGTTGTGCTTAGGCTCCCCTGCACGTCTTGAATCTATTTCCCCCAGAGCCCCTGATGCCAGTGCATGGATGATTTGCACCGAGGTGGAGCTGAGGTCTCTCGTAGTGCCTCAGCCCTCTTTGGTGACTCACAGATGACTCCGAGGTGGTCTGCTGGTGCCACCTTGCAATTAAAGGGCCCTGAATGTGCCAATCCGTGCCTAGCCAGCGGAATCAAGCCAGAGCCTCTGGGTCAGTGACCTGAACAAGCCACCCGGCAATGACGCCAAGATGAGCGTTGTTTGGAAGCCAAACTGCGCCAAAGCAAACAGGTCCACTTGGTGATGGCTTGCTTTCAGGCACGACTCAGCATGCTCCTTCCCCGCTCTCGAGGGCCACCGTGAGCCGTGGCTTCTCCTCAGGAGAGTAGTAGTGAAGTCCTGGCAGGCAAGGCAAGGGCTGTGCAGTTCCCAAAGAAAACACTCTGGCCGTTCCTGACCGAAGACAACAGCTGAACTGCTGGGCTCCCTTTGCATGACTGGGAAGTGCGTGCATCTCAGAGGCCCGAGGGGAGCAGAGATCTGCCACCGAGTAGCCTGAGCCACCCCAGCAATGGCCTCCGTGTCGCCACCCCTGCGCACAAGGGGTTTTCTCTCCAGACCGCAGGAGGGCCTTGTTTGACCGTCACCTTCCAATCACCCCGGGGATCTGAGTCTCCTCCCTCCTCTGTCCCTCAGAGGAACAGCCATCCTGCAGAGGCTTGGCTGGCCTCTGAGCAACCCCATCGCCTGCAGGCACCGGTGTTGCTCAGGGTCGGCCCCAGCCCGTCAAAGAGAGACCCTTCTGAGTGGCCTTCAAGGCATGCTCCACAGGCAAAGTCCTAAGCGAGTGGTGGCCATGCTCCCCAGGAAGGGCAGGACGCGCACAACACCTACTCGTGGCCTGAATCCGCTGGAAGGAGACCTCGAACGAGCTCTGGTCTGCGGAAAAAACAGAATTGCTATCAACAAAATCACTTCAGTGCTTCAGTGCAAACTCCCTTCATGCTCAGGATGAAAAGGGAGTCAAGCATCTCAGGCAAAGGAGGCTTGTCTTTCATCTACCAGCAGAGCTCTGAGAAGCCAAAATTGCTGTTTCTCAACATGCTTCATGTTGGTGTCATTTTTCAGCTCCCCTGGGGCTCTGGGACACAGTATAAAAGTGTGCGCGACTCCCAGCTCCTCCGTCCTCCCCTCGAGCCTTCCTCTGCTCTGTGAAGTTGCTAAGTCTCAGTTCATTTTGCCTCTTGTCTCCCCGGCCGGCAGGACAGCTTCCGTGGAGAGGGCTGCATGCATTTTGCCTCCCTTGTCCTCGGTGAATGGTCTAGGATGTCAGACAGGGCGTTGGTTGGTCTCTTTGCCAGCCGTGGTTCTTTCCAAGGCTCGGGACGTACGGCCAGTGCTCTCTAACTAACCGACGGGCACTTCCTCCACCATCCGCAGTTCAGCAATGCTCCTTTTGCATTATTGGCACGGTGAGGGGTTTCCTCGGGAGAGCTAGTCCCGCCGTAGATGTCTTCTTCCATAGTGGCTGCCGCCTTCAGGAGCCCTGTTGCGTTTTACTCAGACATGTCCCCTCCTGAGAGAAGTGGGCGAGAGGAGCCTGACCCGACAAGACCAGGGGCCTTGAGGGAGGCGGGGGAGAAGGAGACCCGTTTGGCTGAGTGAACAAATTGATGCCGGTACAAGGGCCGACGATCAGGGAGTACCCAGCCCGATGCCAAAAAGAGGGTGCCTCTTGGGCTGCAGCAGAAAGTCTTTCCCGCACTAAGGCCACAGCATCAAGGCTATGCTCAAGGCATCTGAAAAACCTGGCATCCATTTCCTCCTAGTGGGAGGGGGCTTCCTGAGGACTCTCTCTGGGGCGCCTTCCCTACCAAGCCTTCAAGGCTGAGCAGAAGGACTGTTGTGACATATCCTCGCAGCCTGCAGACGTACCCTTGGTAGTGGAGCCACTGGAGGTAGCAGAGTGCCTCCATGAGGCAGGCATGCCTGGGAGTGGCAAGGCCAGCTGGGGTACAGGCTGTGAAGGAGAGGGACTTGGGCAGGGGGAGCTCCCTTGCGTTTGGACGGACCCTCTTGGATCACCCTTCAATTACAAACAAATACCCACCGCAGGCCCACCAAAATGCTGAGAAACCCCCCTCTCTGCAGACACTGGAGGTCCATCAACTGTTGGGCCATGCCACTGCTTCCGCCTTTGCGAACGTTAACCAAGTGGGACCCTGGATTTCATGGGGGCGTTGCAAGTAACTCTGGCCAGGTTAGCCCAGGGCCCTGTGGGTGGGTGAGATATGCCAGGCGGGTGAGAGAAGACGTCTTCCGATATGGCAGGCTGCGACCAGGCAGGAGGGAGTTTAAGGCGGTGGAGAGCAGGGTGCATTGTAGTGTTCTGCCAAAAGCACAGCAGGGCACCATTGCGGGCCCTCCTGCTGCACACAGCTTTTGTGATTCATGCCCCGTCCCAAATCTCTCTCCACTGAGTTCCCAGGCACTGTTTGTTCTCAGAGGAGCCAAGCTGCGGGTCCGAAAGGGCCCGGCAGCTAGCGCCCCGTGCTCCCTCCCGGTCTCGCAGGGTCGCCTCCCTCCGCCAGACATGTCGTGCTACAGCCCGTGCCTGCCAGCCGCCTGCGGCCTGACCCCGCTTGCCAACAGCTGCAACGAGCCGTGCGTCATCTGGTGCGCCGACTCCAGCGTTGCCATCCAGCCCTCGCCAGTGACGGTGACGCTGCCGGGCCCAATCCTCAGCTCCTTCCCTCAGAGCACAGCCGTGGGATCCAGCGCGTCGGCTGCCGTGGGGAGCTCTCTCAGCGCTGGCAGTGTGCCCATCGCTTCCGGGGGCTTCCTGGGCCTGGGGGGCTTTGGGTGGTCCGGTCTGGGCCGTGGGCTCTGCGGGCCTCTGGGACGGGGCAATCTTTTATGCTGAAGCCCGTGGACTGCCAGCCCGTGGTCGAGCGCCAGGAGCCTCGAGGAAAGCCCTGGAGCCAGCCCTGAGAGCACGGCCACGGTCTGCAGAGGAGCTGAGCTCCCACCGCTCCGCCTGGAGGAAGGGCCAGCGCAGGCATAGGCGCTGGCCTTCCGTCTCTTCCCAAGGAAGCCTCTCTCTTTCCCCCTCTTGCTCTGCTCTGCCTTAGGCTCCCCATGAAATACCTCCTCCTTCCGTCCGTAGCAATGGGTCCAGGTGAGACACGAGTGACAGAGCCTTGAAAGGGGAATTGGGAAAGAAGCACCCCTGGCATGGAGGTTTTCCTCCAGACGGCAGCACCTCCCTGACCTTTACGCAGCCTCCAAAATGCCTTGCTCAAGCGCTCGCCTTCCCCATTTTCCTCTGATTTTTCTCATTAAAGACATTGGGCATCAGCTTTGCACGAGAGTCATGTTTCGTTCTCCCCTCTTCGCCAATCCCGACCAGCTGAGTCGGCACACAAGAGTGCCTCCCTTGGGAAAAGCACGGCTTTCTCCATAGTTCCTGGGTTTGAGAGAGCCTCCTCTTTCGCCCCTGATGACATCCCAGAGCAACGGAGACAAGGCCGGTTTGGAGCCAGAGCTGCTGGGCAGGGAGCCCCCTGACGCATCGGCACACCTCGAAAGCCACAAAACAAAGCAGGAAGGAAGGCCAAATAGTCATAGACTCATAGAATCGCCCCAGTTGGTAGGGCCCTCAGAAGTTCACCTGCTCCAACCTCTTGTGTGAAAGGGAGCCCAGATGGGATGCTCTAGCACCCTGTGCCATTGCATCTCAAAATCCTCCAGTCATGGGGCTTCTACCACGTCCCTGGGGAGGTTCTTGCAGCGGATGACTGTTCCCACTGTGAAAAATGTCTCGCTTCTTTCAAGGTGAAACCTCTCCCCGTTGCTCCCCGTCCTCTCCATGTGACTCTTTGTGAAGAACGTCTGTCCTCTCTCTAGTGGCCTTTAAGTACTGGAAATCTGTGATGAGTGCAGAGGAAGAGCATCACAGGACAGCACGAGAACTGTATGACGTTTAAGAAAGACATAACGAAAGAGCCCCGTACAGGCTAGGATGTGTGCGGCTGGGGAACAGAAAGGGACCCCGCGGGTCCTGGTGGACAACAAGCTGAACCTAAGTCAGCAGCGCACCGCTGCAGCAGCAAAGGGAAATCGGATCCTGGGCTGCATCTGAAGGGGCATTGCTAGCAGAGACAGAGAAGTGAGCATCCCACTCTACTCAGTGCTCGTCAGGCTGCATGCGGAGTACTGTGTCCAGGTCTGGTCCCCACAAGCACAGCACGAGACTCGGTCTGGGATGTTTTGGGGGAGGAAGCAGAGGTGGGGGAAGGGAGGGTTCAGGGTGCTACTGGCGGGGGGGGAGAAAGTTGAGAAAACTAGGGGGAAGATGGGATAAGATGGCTGTCACTCAAGAACTGGCGCTTGCCTGACCATGCCCTGCTTCTGATCAGTGCAGCCTGGACTAAAGGATGTCAGGAGGTCCCTTCCAACCCCAACGATTCTGAGATTCTGTGAACAGATAAGAGCAATGTCTCCCGTAAAAAAATACCCTACTTGAAATGTTCTGTGACAGGAAGTGGTTTACGGGTATTTTCTCTTTTGTTCCCGTGGCTGCTTGAGCCGTACTGAAGGCAAGGTAAGCAGCATCCACTGCTCTTCCCTTCTCCACCAAGCTAGTCGCCTCTACTGTAGAAGGCTACCAGCTTGGTTTAGCATGACTTATCCTTCGAAAATCTGTGCTTGCTACTCCGCACCACCTTCCTGCGCTACCTGTCTTTGGAAACTACTTCCAGGATGTTGTGCTCTATCATCTTCCCAGGGACTGAGGAGAGGCTGACCATCCTGTGAGTGCCCTGGATCTTCCTTCTTTCCCTTTTTGTTCCTCTTGCCTGGGAGGAGACAGAAGAGGTTGAGGTGTGTCCTGAGCCACTTCAAAACCTTGCAAGTTCTTGTCAGGCAGCTCTCATCTCAAAACAAAGAGCTTACTCGGGGCCACACATTGAGTGGCTCGCACTCAGAAACTTGGACCATTGTTGGGCTAACCGACGAGGATGGGATTCGAACCCATGCGTGCAGAGCACAATGGATTAGCAGTCCATCGCCTTCACCACTCGGCCACCTCGTCAACATACTCCTGCTGCTGCTGCTGTTCCTGCCACGGCTACCACTGCCGCTGCTCCTGATCTTGCTGCTCCAGCTCCTGCTCCTGCTCCTGCTGCCTACACTTTTTGATACTGTTTGACATGGGAGAGAAGGAGCCAGGCTCCGGTTTTTGCCTTTTGGGACTGGTCCGCTCTCGCGACAGCTGGGCTGAGCTCCAGGGACCTTTGGGAAATAGGTCTCAGGATTCACATCAGAAAATGACTGAAGAGCAGAGCCCCACGCTCCTTCCCAGGAAGGAACACGGGAGAGTGATCCCGGAGTGGCTCAGCGCCTCCAGAGGACATGGGCCTGACTTTGAGGTGAAGTTCTCACCAGCCACGTCCCCCTGACGTTCTGGAAGAATACCACCAGCTCATATGGACAGGACTCACTCACACTTGACGGGTGGACCAGGCTTGGCCAGGTTTGGCCATGGCGTCTCTGTGCTGTTCCCCCTGGCGCTCACCTAGGATCTCATCACAGGCTGCTGCTCTCCCAGCACAGCTCAAAGTCAGGAACGAAGAGGGAGCTGAGGGGCACCAGCCCCACTGCACGCAACTCCTCTTTTTACCTGCCAGAGCTCCAGTGCTGCAGAGAGTTGAAACCACTGCACCGGTCCCCTGAGGCCAGACCTCTCTGCGCCTTGAAGGTCAGACCTTGAGCTGGCGGAAATAGTGCAGAGGCTAGGCTTGCTGTCCCTGGTGCCTAACAGAAAGCTGCCTATGGGATTGCGCCGCGTGGGATGGGCACCGATGGCAGGGCCCCGGGAGCCTCTCCATCTCTTCCGCCTGCTTAATTCCTGTCCTGGACAAAAGGGGAGCGGCATACAGCCTTGGGGGCTGGGACCAGAACCACCTGCACCCTGGTCAGTCCGAGTAGTTTCTCCAGCCCCAGCCTCCCCCAGGGGCCTGTAAAGACATTTTTCGCAGGGGGAACAAGCATTCGCTGCAAGAACCTCCCCAGGGACGTGGCAGAACCCCCATGACTGGAGGATTTTGAGATGCAATGGCACAGGGTGCTAGAGCATCCCATCTGGGCTCCCTTTCACACAAAAGGTTGGACCAGGCCGCCCTTCCTCCCAAGCCGCACGGGCTCTGCATGGCTTTTTCCAGGCAGCTCTCAGGGCTGGTGACACGTGCCTGGCCTTTCAGCTCCCCCCAGAGCTTTCCAGACCGGCACAGTCTCCTCTATTTCTCGTAGGGTTGCAGGGAGCATCATGTGGTGCCACTCAGTGGCTGCAGCCTCAGTCCGGTGGGCTCTCACACCGGTCTGTCAAAAAAGCAGGCTCCCCAGGCCCTGGACACGTTGGGGCGGCAACTTTCCTCAATTTGCTCTGTGCTCCAGAAACGTCCGGGAGCGGGAACGTCAGGACACGTCCGTGCTGGCCTCCTCAGGCTGCTGTTTCACCAAGGAGCGTGACAGGATTTCAAAGAGTCACCAAGTGGTTGGGCAAGACACCAAGAGCCATGACAACACCGTACAAAAAAAAGCTGCCTTTCTGCAGGAATGCGGACATGAGGTTGTGCTTAGGCTCCCCTGCACGTCTTGAGTCCATTTCCCCCAGAGCCCCTGATGCCAGTGCATGGATGATTTGCACCGAGGTGGAGCTGAGGTCTCTCGTAGTGCCTCAGCCCTCTTTGGTGACTCACAGATGACTCCGAGGTGGTCTGCTGGTGCCACCTTGCAATTAAAGGGCCCTGAATGTGCCAATCCGTGCCTAGCCAGCGGAATCAAGCCAGAGCCTCTGGGTCAGTGACCTGAACAAGCCACCCGGCAATGACGCCAAGATGAGCGTTGTTTGGGAAGCCAAACTGCGCCAAAGCAAACAGGTCCACTTGGTGATGGCTCGCTTTCAGGCACGACTCAGCATGCTCCTTCCCCGCTCTCGAGGGCCACCGTGAGCCGTGGCTTCTCCTCAGGAGAGCAGTAGTGAAGTCCTGGCAGGCAAGGCAAGGGCTGTGCACTTCCCAAAGAAAACACTCTGGCCGTTCCTGACCGAAGACAACAGCTGAACTGCTGGGCTCCCTTTGCATGACTGGGAAGTGCGTGCATCTCAGAGGCCCGAGGGGAGCAGAGATCTGCCACCGAGTAGCCTGAGCCACCCCAGCAATGGCCTCCGTGTCGCCACCCCTGCGCACAAGGGGTTTTCTCTCCAGACCGCAGGAGGGCCTTGTTTGACCGTCACCTTCCAATCACCCCGGGGATCTGAGTCTCCTCCCTCCTCTGTCCCTCAGAGGAACAGCCATCCTGCAGAGGCTTGGCTGGCCTCTGAGCAACCCCATCGCCTGCAGGCACCGGTGTTGCTCAGGGTCGGCCCCAGCCCGTCAAAGAGAGACCCTTCTGAGTGGCCTTCAAGGCATGCTCCACAGGCAAAGTCCTAAGCGAGTGGTGGCCATGCTCCCCAGGAAGGGCAGGACGCGCACAACACCTACTCGTGGCCTGAATCCGCTGGAAGGAGACCTCGAACGAGCTCTGGTCTGCGGAAAAAACAGAATTGCTATCAACAAAATCACTTCAGTGCTTCAGTGCAAACTCCCTTCATGCTCAGGATGAAAAGGGAGTCAAGCATCTCAGGCAAAGGAGGCTTGTCTTTCATCTACCAGCAGAGCTCTGAGAAGCCAAAATTGCTGTTTCTCAACATGCTTCCTGTTGGTGTCATTTTTCAGCTCCCCTGGGGCTCTGGGACACAGTATAAAAGTGTGCGCGACTCCCAGCTCCTCCGTCCTCCCCTCGAGCCTTCCTCTGCTCTGTGAAGTTGCTAAGTCTCAGTTCATTTTGCCTCTTGTCTCCCCGGCCGGCAGGACAGCTTCCGTGGAGAGGGCTGCATGCATTTTGCCTCCCTTGTCCTCGGTGAATGGTCTAGGATGTCAGACAGGGCGTTGGTTGGTCTCTTTGCCAGCCGTGGTTCTTTCCAAGGCTCGGGACGTACGGCCAGCGCTCTCTAACTAACCGACGGGCACTTCCTCCACCATCCGCAGTTCAGCAATGCTCCTTTTGCATTATTGGCACGGTGAGGGGCTTCCTCGGGAGAGCTAGTCCCGCCGTAGATGTCCTCTTCCATAGTGGCTGCCGCCTTCAGGAGCCCTGTTGCGTTTTACTCAGACATGTCCCCTCCTGAGAGAAGTGGGCGAGAGGAGCCTGACCCGACAAGACCAGGGGCCTTGAGGGAGGCGGGGGAGAAGGAGACCCGTTTGGCTGAGTGAACAAATTGATGCCGGTACAAGGGCCGACGATCAGGGAGTACCCAGCCCGATGCCAAAAAGAGGGTGCCTCTTGGGCTGCAGCAGAAAATCTTTCCCGCACTAAGGCCACAGCATCAAGGCTATGCTCAAGGCATCTGAAAAACCTGGCATCCATTTCCTCCTAGCGGGAGGGGGCTTCCTGAGGACTCTCTCTGGGGCGCCTTCCCTACCAAGCCTTCAAGGCTGAGCAGAAGGACTGTTGTGACATATCCTCGCAGCCTGCAGACGTACCCTTGGTAGTGGAGCCACTGGAGGTAGCAGAGTGCCTCCATGAGGCAGGCATGCCTGGGAGTGGCAAGGCCAGCTGGGGTACAGGCTGTGAAGGAGAGGGACTTGGGCAGGGGGAGCTCCCTTGCGTTTGGACGGACCCTCTTGGATCACCCTTCAATTACAAACAAATACCCACCGCAGGCCCACCAAAATGCTGAGAAACGCCCCCTCTCTGCAGACACTGGAGGTCCATCAACTGTTGGGCCATGCCACTGCTTCCGCCTTTGCGAACGTTAACCAAGTGGGACCCTGGATTTCATGGGGGCGTTGCAAGTAACTCTGGCCAGGTTAGCCCAGGGCCCTGTGGGTGGGTGAGATATGCCAGGCGGGTGAGAGAAGACGTCTTCCGATATGGCAGGCTGCGACCAGGCAGGAGGGAGTTTAAGGCGGTGGAGAGCAGGGTGCATTGTAGTGTTCTGCCAAAAGCACAGCAGGGCACCATTGCGGGCCCTCCTGCTGCACACAGCTTTTGTGATTCATGCCCCGTCCCAAATCTCTCTCCACTGAGTTCCCAGGCACTGTTTGTTCTCAGAGGAGCCAAGCTGCGGGTCCGAAAGGGCCCGGCAGCTAGCGCCCCGTGCTCCCTCCCGCTCTCGCAGGGTCGCCTCCCTCCGCCAGACATGTCGTGCTACAGCCCGTGCCTGCCAGCCGCCTGCGGCCTGACCCCGCTTGCCAACAGCTGCAACGAGCCGTGCGTCATCTGGTGCGCCGACTCCAGCGTTGCCATCCAGCCCTCGCCAGTGACGGTGACGCTGCCGGGCCCAATCCTCAGCTCCTTCCCTCAGAGCACAGCCGTGGGATCCAGCGCGTCGGCTGCCGTGGGGAGCTCTCTCAGCGCTGGCAGTGTGCCCATCGCTTCCGGGGGCTTCCTGGGCCTGGGGGGCTTTGGGTGGTCCGGTCTGGGCCGTGGGCTCTGCGGGCCTCTGGGACGGGGCAATCTTTTATGCTGAAGCCCGTGGACTGCCAGCCCGTGGTCGAGCGCCAGGAGCCTCGAGGAAAGCCCTGGAGCCAGCCCTGAGAGCACAGCCACAGTCTGCAGAGGAGCCGAGCTCCCACCGCTCCGCCTGGAGGAAGGGCCAGCGCAGGCATAGGCGCTGGCCTTCCGTCTCTTCCCAAGGAAGCCTCTCTCTTTCCCCCTCTTGCTCTGCTCTGCCTTAGGCTCCCCATGAAATACCTCCTCCTTCCGTCCGTAGCAATGGGTCCAGGTGAGACACGAGTGACAGAGCCTTGAAAGGGGAATTGGGAAAGAAGCACCCCTGGCGTGGAGGTTTTCCTCCAGACGGCAGCACCTCCCTGACCTTTACGCAGCCTCCAAAATGCCTTGCTCAAGCGCTCGCCTTCCCCATTTTCCTCTGATTTTTCTCATGAAAGACATGGGGCATCAGCTTTGCACGAGAGTCATGTTTCGTTCTCCCCTCTTCGCCAATCCCGACCAGCTGAGTCGGCACACAAGAGTGCCTCCCTTGGGAAAAGCACGGCTTTCTCCATAGTTCCTGGGTTTGAGAGAGCCTCCTCTTTCGCCCCTGATGACATCCCAGAGCAACGGAGACAAGGCCGGTTTGGAGCCAGAGCTGCTGGGCAGGGAGCCCCCTGACGCATCGGCACACCTCGAAAGCCACAAAACAAAGCAGGAAGGAAGGCCAAATAGTCATAGACTCATAGAATCGCCCCAGTTGGTAGGGCCCTCAGAAGTTCACCTGCTCCAACCTCTTGTGTGAAAGGGAGCCCAGATGGGATGCTCTAGCACCCTGTGCCATTGCATCTCAAAATCCTCCAGTCATGGGGCTTCTACCACGTCCCTGGGGAGGTTCTTGCAGCGGATGACTGTTCCCACTGTGAAAAATGTCTCGCTTCTTTCAAGGTGAAACCTCTCCCCGTTGCTCCCCGTCCTCTCCATGTGACTCTTTGTGAAGAACGTCTGTCCTCTCTCTAGTGGCCTTTAAGTACTGGAAATCTGTGATGAGTGCAGAGGAAGAGCATCACAGGACAGCACGAGAACTGTATGACGTTTAAGAAAGACATAACGAAAGAGCCCCGTACAGGCTAGGATGTGTGCGGCTGGGGAACAGAAAGGGACCCCGCGGGTCCTGGTGGACAACAAGCTGAACCTAAGTCAGCAGCGCACCGCTGCAGCAGCAAAGGGAAATCGGATCCTGGGCTGCATCTGAAGGGGCATTGCTAGCAGAGACAGAGAAGTGAGCATCCCACTCTACTCAGTGCTCGTCAGGCTGCATGCGGAGTACTGTGTCCAGGTCTGGTCCCCACAAGCACAGCACGAGACTCGGTCTGGGATGTTTTGGGGGAGGAAGCAGAGGTGGGGGAAGGGAGGGTTCAGGGTGCTACTGGCGGGGGGGAGAAAGTTGAGAAAACTAGGGGGAAGATGGGATAAGATGGCTGTCACTCAAGAACTGGCGCTTGCCTGACCATGCCCTGCTTCTGATCAGTGCAGCCTGGACTAAAGGATGTCAGGAGGTCCCTTCCAACCCCAACGATTCTGAGATTCTGTGAACAGATAAGAGCAATGTCTCCCGTAAAAAAATACCCTACTTGAAATGTTCTGTGACAGGAAGTGGTTTACGGGTATTTTCTCTTTTGTTCCCGTGGCTGCTTGAGCCGTACTGAAGGCAAGGTAAGCAGCATCCACTGCTCTTCCCTTCTCCACCAAGCTAGTCGCCTCTACTGTAGAAGGCTACCAGCTTGGTTTAGCATGACTTATCCTTCGAAAATCTGTGCTTGCTACTCCGCACCACCTTCCTGCGCTACCTGTCTTTGGAAACTACTTCCAGGATGTTGTGCTCTATCATCTTCCCAGGGACTGAGGAGAGGCTGACCATCCTGTGAGTGCCCTGGATCTTCCTTCTTTCCCTTTTTGTTCCTCTTGCCTGGGAGGAGACAGAAGAGATTGAGGTGTGTCCTGAGCCACTTCAAAACCTTGCAAGTTCTTGTCAGGCAGCTCTCATCTCAAAACAAAGAGCTTACTCGGGGCCACACATTGAGTGGCTCGCACTCAGAAACTTGGACCATTGTTGGGCTAACCGACGAGGATGGGATTCGAACCCATGCGTGCAGAGCACAATGGATTAGCAGTCCATCGCCTTCACCACTCGGCCACCTCGTCAACATACTCCTGCTGCTGCTGCTGTTCCTGCCACGGCTACCACTGCCGCTGCTCCTGATCTTGCTGCTCCAGCTCCTGCTCCTGCTCCTGCTGCCTACACTTTTTGATACTGTTTGACATGGGAGAGAAGGAGCCAGGCTCCGGTTTTTGCCTTTTGGGACTGGTCCGCTCTCGCGACAGCTGGGCTGAGCTCCAGGGACCTTTGGGAAATAGGTCTCAGGATTCACATCAGAAAATGACTGAAGAGCAGAGCCCCACGCTCCTTCCCAGGAAGGAACACGGGAGAGTGATCCCGGAGTGGCTCAGCGCCTCCAGAGGACATGGGCCTGACTTTGAGGTGAAGTTCTCACCAGCCACGTCCCCCTGACGTTCTGGAAGAATACCACCAGCTCATATGGACAGGACTCACTCACACTTGACGGGTGGACCAGGCTTGGCCAGGTTTGGCCATGGCGTCTCTGTGCTGTTCCCCCTGGCGCTCACCTAGGATCTCATCACAGGCTGCTGCTCTCCCAGCACAGCTCAAAGTCAGGAACGAAGAGGGAGCTGAGGGGCACCAGCCCCACTGCACGCAACTCCTCTTTTTACCTGCCAGAGCTCCAGTGCTGCAGAGAGTTGAAACCACTGCACCGGTCCCCTGAGGCCAGACCTCTCTGCGCCTTGAAGGTCAGACCTTGAGCTGGCGGAAATAGTGCAGAGGCTAGGCTTGCTGTCCCTGGTGCCTAACAGAAAGCTGCCTATGGGATTGCGCCGCGTGGGATGGGCACCGATGGCAGGGCCCCGGGAGCCTCTCCATCTCTTCCGCCTGCTTAATTCCTGTCCTGGACAAAAGGGGAGCGGCATACAGCCTTGGGGGCTGGGACCAGAACCACCTGCACCCTGGTCAGTCCGAGTAGTTTCTCCAGCCCCAGCCTCCCCCAGGGGCCTGTAAAGACATTTTTCGCAGGGGGAACAAGCATTCGCTGCAAGAACCTCCCCAGGGACGTGGCAGAACCCCCATGACTGGAGGATTTTGAGATGCAATGGCACAGGGTGCTAGAGCATCCCATCTGGGCTCCCTTTCACACAAAAGGTTGGACCAGGCCGCCCTTCCTCCCAAGCCGCACGGGCTCTGCATGGCTTTTTCCAGGCAGCTCTCAGGGCTGGTGACACGTGCCTGGCCTTTCAGCTCCCCGCAGAGCTTTCCAGACCGGCACAGTCTCCTCTATTTCTCGTAGGGTTGCAGGGAGCATCATGTGGTGCCACTCAGTGGCTGCAGCCTCAGTCCGGTGGGCTCTCACACCGGTCTGTCAAAAAAGCAGGCTCCCCAGGCCCTGGACACGTTGGGGCGGCAACTTTCCTCAATTTGCTCTGTGCTCCAGAAACGTCCGGGAGCGGGAACATCAGGACACGTCCGTGCTGGCCTCCTCAGGCTGCTGTTTCACCAAGGAGCGTGACAGGATTTCAAAGAGTCACCAAGTGGTTGGGCAAGACACCAAGAGCCATGACAACACTGTACAAAAAAAAGCTGCCTTTCTGCAGGAATGCGGACATGAGGTTGTGCTTAGGCTCCCCTGCACGTCTTGAGTCCATTTCCCCCAGAGCCCCTGATGCCAGTGCATGGATGATTTGCACCGAGGTGGAGCTGAGGTCTCTCGTAGTGCCTCAGCCCTCTTTGGTGACTCACAGATGACTCCGAGGTGGTCTGCTGGTGCCACCTTGCAATTAAAGGGCCCTGAATGTGCCAATCCGTGCCTAGCCAGCGGAATCAAGCCAGAGCCTCTGGGTCAGTGACCTGAACAAGCCACCCGGCAATGACGCCAAGATGAGCGTTGTTTGGGAAGCCAAACTGCGCCAAAGCAAACAGGTCCACTTGGTGATGGCTCGCTTTCAGGCACGACTCAGCATGCTCCTTCCCCGCTCTCGAGGGCCACCGTGAGCCGTGGCTTCTCCTCAGGAGAGCAGTAGTGAAGTCCTGGCAGGCAAGGCAAGGGCTGTGCAGTTCCCAAAGAAAACACTCTGGCCGTTCCTGACCGAAGACAACAGCTGAACTGCTGGGCTCCCTTTGCATGACTGGGAAGTGCGTGCATCTCAGAGGCCCGAGGGGAGCAGAGACCTGCCACCGAGTAGCCTGAGCCACCCCAGCAATGGCCTCCGTGTCGCCACCCCTGCGCACAAGGGGTTTTCTCTCCAGACCGCAGGAGGGCCTTGTTTGACCGTCACCTTCCAATCACCCCGGGGATCTGAGTCTCCTCCCTCCTCTGTCCCTCAGAGGAACAGCCATCCTGCAGAGGCTTGGCTGGCCTCTGAGCAACCCCATAGCCTGCAGGCACCGGTGTTGCTCAGGGTCGGCCCCAGCCCGTCAAAGAGAGACCCTTCTGAGTGGCCTTCAAGGCATGCTCCACAGGCAAAGTCCTAAGCGAGTGGTGGCCATGCTCCCCAGGAAGGGCAGGACGCGCACAACACCTACTCGTGGCCTGAATCCGCTGGAAGGAGACCTCGAACGAGCTCTGGTCTGCGGAGAAACAGAATTGCTATCAACAAAATCACTTCAGTGCTTCAGTGCAAACTCCCTTCATGCTCAGGATGAAAAGGGAGTCAAGCATCTCAGGCAAAGGAGGCTTGTCTTTCATCTACCAGCAGAGCTCTGAGAAGCCAAAATTGCTGTTTCTCAACATGCTTCATGTTGGTGTCATTTTTCAGCTCCCCTGGGGCTCTGGGACACAGTATAAAAGTGTGCGCGACTCCCAGCTCCTCCGTCCTCCCCTCGAGCCTTCCTCTGCTCTGTGAAGTTGCTAAGTCTCAGTTCATTTTGCCTCTTGTCTCCCCGGCCGGCAGGACAGCTTCCGTGGAGAGGGCTGCATGCATTTTGCCTCCCTTGTCCTCGGTGAATGGTCTAGGATGTCAGACAGGGCGTTGGTTGGTCTCTTTGCCAGCCGTGGTTCTTTCCAAGGCTCGGGACGTACGGCCAGCGCTCTCTAACTAACCGACGGGCACTTCCTCCACCATCCGCAGTTCAGCAATGCTCCTTTTGCATTATTGGCACGGTGAGGGGCTTCCTCGGGAGAGCTAGTCCCGCCGTAGATGTCTTCTTCCATAGTGGCTGCCGCCTTCAGGAGCCCTGTTGCGTTTTACTCAGACATGTCCCCTCCTGAGAGAAGTGGCCGAGAGGAGCCTGACCCGACAAGACCAGGGGCCTTGAGGGAGGCGGGGGAGAAGGAGACCCGTTTGGCTGAGTGAACAAATTGATGCCGGTACAAGGGCCGACGATCAGGGAGTACGCAGCCCGATGCCAAAAAGAGGGTGCCTCTTGGGCTGCAGCAGAAAATCTTTCCCGCACTAAGGCCACAGCATCAAGGCTATGCTCAAGGCATCTGAAAAACCTGGCATCCATTTCCTCCTAGCGGGAGGGGGCTTCCTGAGGACTCTCTCTGGGGCGCCTTCCCTACCAAGCCTTCAAGGCTGAGCAGAAGGACTGTTGTGACATATCCTCGCAGCCTGCAGACGTACCCTTGGTAGTGGAGCCACTGGAGGCAGCAGAGTGCCTCCATGAGGCAGGCATGCCTGGGAGTGGCAAGGCCAGCTGGGGTACAGGCTGTGAAGCAGAGGGACTTGGACAGGGGGAGCTCCCTTGCGTTTGGACGGACCCTCTTGGATCACCCTTCAATTACAAATAAATACCCACCGCAGGCCCACCAAAATGCCGAGAAACCCCCCTCTCTGCAGACACTGGAGGTCCATCAACTGTTGGGCCATGCCACTGCTTCCGCCTTTGCGAACGTTAACCAAGTGGGACCCTGGATTTCATGGGGGCGTTGCAAGTAACTCTGGCCAGGTTAGCCCAGGGCCCTGTGGGTGGGTGAGACATGCCAGGCGGGTGAGAGAAGACGTCTTCCGATATGGCAGGCTGCGACCAGGCAGGAGGGAGTTTAAGGCGGTGGAGAGCAGGGTGCATTGTAGTGTTCTGCCAAAAGCACAGCAGGGCACTATTGCGGGACCTTCTGCTGCACACAGCTTTTGTGATTCATGCCTGGTCCCAAATCTCTCTCCACGAAGGTGCAGAGGGAAGGCAGAGGTGGTAGAATCAATTCTCCAATGTCTTGAGATTTGTGTCTCTTTCACTCACTGTTTAACACTTTTGCAGGGCTCTTGGTTTGGGTATTTTGGGTATTTGTGTTTTTTACATACGTGATTTTTTCACCCCTCTCTGAAGAGCCAAAGACAGACATCAGCTTACTGCGTGATAAGCTGCCACGGGCAGAGGAAATCAAGGAAAGAAAAAAGATGCTGAGAGAGAACCGCCAGAATGCCGAGATGGAAAGAGCAGCACGGCTCCGGACTGGTCCGTGCCCCACCACCTCCTCTCCCTGCCCTGGCTGCTCTGGGTCCCCAGCCACCTCCTGCAGCGTTTCTCTCTCTCTCTGCAGTGCTGATCCCCCTTGGTGAAGTCAGAGCTGAGTAGGAGAAGACCAGCGGCCCATTCCACAAGCAGCGTGTGGCGGAGCACTGCGATATATTTTGTGACTTGTTCAAGGGGGCCACGTTTACCCCCTGGGTTACCTTGAGGGTGGAGTACAGCCAAGAGGATGAAGACCTCGTGCCGGTCTACGATGGGAACATGGTGACTCCATCAGAGGTGCGTGAGGGGAGCTGGGAACACCCTTGACCCCATTGGAAGCCTGGGTGTTTCTGTCAGATGCTTCCAATGGGCATTGACCGTTCTGGGGGGTTTCTTGAGCAGGGTGTTTCCTCTGTGATGAACAAAATAGGTTTCTTGGACGTGATAAAGACAGAGCTTTGCAACAGGATCATTATCTGCTAGCAGGCTGATGTTTGTTAACGCTCTGGGGGCTCTCCAGGTGGAGCTGGATTACTTGGTGGCGTGGCTGTGCCCATGTTCTTTGCCTTGGAAATCATGACCTGCTGTTTGAGTGATTTACGTTCTCTTTGTGTTGCTCATTTAGGCTTCCAGTCCCCCTGCAGTGTCATATGAGGCAGATGAAGGCTCTCTCTGGACTTTGTTGCTGACAAGTCCAGGTGAGAGCAGGTTCTTTAAAAAGAACGCGTTTAAACGGGGTTGTTTCACTCTGCTTTTGGTTAACTCCTGTTTCTTTTGGCTGCACAGGCAGAGATGATGGGATATCTTCTAAGTAGGGATGTATTATGCATGCAGGAAAGATTGTAGCCTCACCAAATCTCGAGTAGTTGAGAGATGGGACAGTGATGCAACAGGACCTATGTCAGAGTGTAGTGGAAGCAATTCCCTGATGCCCATCTTTTGCTTACCCCCAAACTCCTCTCTCCCTCAGCAGTCCGCCTGGGAGGTCGGTTAGCTGACACTTCACTCTGGGAAACCAGGACACAGTGAAGCAGCTGACCAAGAAGTCCTTTTAATCTCAGAATTGCATCTGTAGAGTTCTTTGTTCCTTGTTTTAAGCTCAGCCCTAGAAGAATGAGTTACTTTTCTGCTAGGAAAGGACTGTTGGGAGGTCTTGAGCTGCCCCCTCCGTTCCAAGCGCGTCTGGGCCTTCTCACTTTGGGGTTGATGCCAACACCAGGTTGTCACAAAGTTGTTTTGCTCCGTTGCAGATGGGCATTTACGAGACGCGAACTCGGAGTACCTCCACTGGCTGGTGTGAGTACTGCACATCAGAGCTGTGCGCTGCTTGGCTCGGGGAAAAGCCCAGGCGGAGAGGGCAGGAACTCCTCCAACAGAGCTTGGGAAAGAACTGTTTGCTACGGCAACAAACCGTGGCTTTCTCTGGTGCTCCTGCCATTAGCGTCTTTACCCCTGTGTTCTGGATGCAGTAGTTCCAGGCGTTGCTGCTGCTGTTCGGCATTCAAAACACTGGGCGTGATTTTTCTTCCAGTGAAAGCAGCCTCTACTACCCGTTTGCTTGTCAAACGGGCATAAGTCACGTCGAAGTGCAGCACAGAGTGATTCGCAATCCTGGGTGAGTCTGCTGGTCCTGATGTGGGGAAGTGAGTGATCCGTAGTGAAGTCAATTTCTTTCTGTTCAGGACGAACATCCCAGGCAACGACATCAAGTCGGGCAAGGAGATCTGTCATTACGTGCCCCCCTTCCCTGCCATGGGAACCGGCTACCATCGCTTCGTCTTTCTCCTCTTCAAGCAATAGACTGCCCCATAGATTTCAGCGAGGATGTTGGGCCCGTTGTCACCGAAATCCGGGAATAAACCTCGTAACACCAATGTAGTGTTCAAAGGCAGGCATTCTTTATTGCAGCACTGGATGCACGGGGGATAGCTCCACCCAACGTGCATGCCAGGCGATCACCAACACACAGGTTATGTGGGATCAAAACATACATAGTCATCATCTTTCTCAGAAAAGGCAGTCCTATGATAATCATGTCTTAGAATCCATTTCCATATTCTCCTCCCTGTCACGCATGCTCAGTGATTTGAGTCGGTGGTCCTCAAGGGTCTCTGGTGGTCGTCAGTGGTCTCGCACCCGTGTCCGCTGGGTGACCCTCTTTGTGTGGGCATGCGCAGTACCCTTGCTGTGGATGCACCTGTCCATAACGACTTCATAAGATTAATATCTCCAAACCTATTGTTCAGTTTGGTAGAGACTGTACATGGAACAGAGCAGCATTGTACCTTGCCATGGTCAGTTAGCTTCATTACGTATTACCTCGGTTACAAACTAATTATCTCAACCGGATTCTATAGTTTTTGTTTCACGGCCCCTATCCTACGGTTACACCGTACCATGGTAATTCAGGCTCTCACTGGGCAGTTTCACACTCGCTTGGTAGGGCTGTTCCTGCTTGTTATGCCGGCATGCTCCTTACTGCTGTAGGAGAGCAGTTCCTTTTAATCTGCAGGGTTCGGGGCTGCTTTGAGTTTGTGTGTCACCTGTGTGGCAGCTGTCCCTGCCTCTGCTGCTCACAACCGCAGGAAGAATAAAACTGGCAGAGAGCAGAGCTGTCTGTGGCACATTGCTCAGTGTTCCGGCTCTCAAGACACCTAAGTAGGGCACCAGAGACCAATGCCACTCACACACAAAGAGAATCAGGGTATATTCAGGCTGCACAGTCCTGGCCATGAGGAGGGGCGCAGCTCAGTCACAGGAACAAGGAGCAGATCATGCATTGGGTCCACTTCAGAGCAGCGTCTACCTCTTGCCTCACTTCAGGTCACTGGACTCTCACCTGGCAATGCCACGCCACATCCCTTTTGCCCCAGCCAACCAACGCCTCATTCCAGTTCCCCCGCATCATGGCCTTGCTGTGGTGGGTGACAGGAGTGACGCATGAGCTGGCAAGCACCCTGGACATCCTGCCAACCCTGACGGCCCTGGCTGGAGCAGTCTTCCCAAAGTTGCCCTGGATGGCTATGACCTGAGTCCAGTGCTGTTTGGGTCAGGGAAGGTGAGTCCTGCGGGCTGGTTCGGCTGGCATTGTGCGTGAAGGCTGGGTGTAGGGCTGGAGCTGTGTGCCTGATGAGTAGAACCAGCTGGAGGTCAGGGGGGATCCAGGAGTGGGGGCCTTTTGTCTGGCCTGGGTCATGCCATGGAGTTTCTGGGCTTCCCCAGGCTGCTCTGCTCTAACACCTGCAACATGTTGCCAAGCTAAACCCCCATGGCTGCAGTGGATGGACAGAGCCCCAGTGGCTTTGAGGAGGGAGCAAACAGGATGCTGCTGCTCGTCAGCTTCCCCCCTCTCTGGCTAGCAGCCAGGCCTCTGGACCCACCCCGCAGCGGGTACAGAGTGGGGCCACACAAAAAGGATTTGGAGTCACTCTCAAAAAGAAAGAAGGCTGTACTGTGGTGATTAGGTGCAGGGCTCAGTCAAACAAGCAAACCAACCAGCAGTTTGCTTATGTGCGACTGGCTCTTTGACCGCCCCCCCTTCTCTCCGTTTTCCATGCTTATACATCCCCTCTCACCTTCCTTGGCTCATCCCTTTCTCCACCCTTGTCTCCTCCCAAACAAGGGACTTACCCACAGTTGTTTTTCCCCCTTGCTCCCAGGTTTCCACATCTGTGAACAGATTTGGTGTTTCCGGTGCTGTTAGCTAGGTCACCTTGGACTTCCGTGGCATTACTGATGTGATTTCTGGGGTACTGCTGTCCGTGCCAGATTCCTCTCCCCAAAATGACCCCAACTCTTCCTTCAATTAGCTGTGAAGTGTGGCCACCTCTCACATCATTCCCCCTTGACCACTTGCAAAATCTGGTGCTGCAATAGCAGAGTGTCCACAGAACACAAGTTGCCTTCTCCAAGGCTGCCTTTTGCCTGATCTAAGTAGATATGGAGCATCGCCTTCAGGTCAGTTTTCAAAAAACAAAGCAGCCTGGAGTGCAGTTTGGGGCCCAGTTTTGGTGCCGATGAAGCCATGCTATACCTCAGGGGCCTTGAGAGCAGCATTCCACTTTCAGACGGAGCCTGCCCTGTCATCGTAGGGACCAGGCTGCACACTCAGCTGTATGCCTTACATCTATCCACACAAGCCAGGATGGCAGCGGGAAGCTCTCGCACCTTTCACGAGCTTTGAGGCTGCCATTCTTCAAGCCACTGCTCTCTACCCTCCAGGGACCTAGCTCTGCTCAGCAAATGCAACACACGTGGCTGACCCCTGCTTTTCTGCCATGACTGCCCTGCACTCCAGCATGTGAGCAAGGCTTCTGCATGTAGCTGTGGAAGGCAGACTGATGAGATGAGGCTGATACAGAATTTACCAAAGCCGTGCAAAATGACATGTGGGGCGGAGAGCAGGAGCATCCTTCTCTGTCTAGAGCTTAAAATTGCATGTCCTTGGCCACACATACCAGGTGCCACGACTGCCCTTGTCAGCGTTGGCCCAGAACAGCAATATAACTCATAGACAGCAAGGACGTGAAGCCTGCCAGAGGGTGTTGCTGTGGTTGAAACAGCCAGTGTGGACTGTGCTGCATCTGTGTTTCACCGTGCTTTGTGCAGGAAGGATGACACTGCTTGGATGTGCTTGGCTTGTTCGGTTTGCACATCACTGCTTGCCTGTAACTGTGACTGTAACCAGATTTGCTCTACAACACCCAAACACGTGCATACTGCCTGTAGTAGTTATGCTCTCTGGTGCAGGATTTTTGGGAAGCACCTGGTGGCAAATGGCTGCAGAGGGATGGGTGGCAATGAACTTCCCAAAGAAGCTGCAATGCCACACTTTGTTTTCTCCTGCTAGTGCACGGACCCAGGTGTTGCTGCCTGCCACGGGGCCTGCACACCCTCATCCCGCAAGCAGAGCATTCAGCAGGGGTCTGTCGGGGGTGTCCGATCCCAGCTTCTGCCTCCCCTCCTGCTTGGAACCCCCCCACGTTGCCCCTCCCCAGCACCCGGAACCAGCAGCTCTGTGACATCAGACCCAGGGCCAAGGGCACCGCGGCAACGTGAGCACTGTGGGCACTACGTCAGCTACTGCACTGGTGGTGACGAGCCCTCCGTTCTTGTGCTTGCCACGTACTGCTGGCAACGATGACTTTGCTCCCCCTCCTCGTCCTGCTGGCCGCGTGCTGGCCAGCGCACGGCACGTGGGACAACTGTGGGTAAGTGGCCCGAGGCTCTGGGAGGGAGCTTTGGCAACCCTGATGGGATACGCTGGCAGGTGCCCGCTTGTTCCCGTGACCACACCACACCTTCCCGAACCCCATGTGGGAGCCTCAGTTCCTTGCCAGCACCCAGGCTGCTGGCACAACTCATCTACAAGGCTAAAGCAGAAACGGGCAGACAGACGCATGCCCCATGGGGTTCCCTGCCCCCGTTGTCCATACAGTGCCTCGTGGGGAGGGAAGACGGCTGACCTTCAGCCTGAACAGCAGCAAGCCATCGAGCAGGACAGTAATGAGTTTCTGGTTACAGAGGGACCTGCGGGCTCCGGCCCATGGCGTCTTACTACGGCATGTCACGCGTCGTGGGTGGCAGAGATGCCCAGCCAGGGGCCTGGCCCTGGATCGTCAGCATCCAGAATCCCTGGAAAATAGGCACGGGGCATGTATGCAGAGGGTCCCTCATCAGCCCACAGTGGGTCCTCACAGCAGCCCACTGCTTCATCGAGGCCAGGTAAGGAGGACCAGGGAAAGGGGATAGCCCCACAACACTACTAGCTGCCCTGTCTGCAGCACCATGTGTTCCTCCCATCCTGTTTCCTTGCAGTACACCCAGTGCCTGGCCACTCCCGAGCCCAGCTGAGAGGCTGCTCAGGAGAAGGCTGGGCTCGTCCCATGGCTTCCTAGCAGCCTCCAGCTCAACATTCCTTGTGCCTAAGGCATGCTACGGCACTCGCACACCCTCCGTAGTGCCGCTTTCCTCTCTCCCTTCTGTAGCAGATGGCAGGGAACTGCTGGGCTGCTGCAGCACGTGGCTCCGCTCCCTCTGACCCCTCTCTCCATCTGCCTTCCAGGTACGTCACCATGTGGCGTGTGGTGATCGGTGCCACACAGTTGACTCGGCTGGGTCCTGAGGTCCAAGTGCGCAATATTAAGCGGCTACTGGTTCATGAACGCTATAGTAATATCACACAGAGGAACGACATTGCATTGCTGGAATTGGACCAGCCCATCCAGTGCAGTGACTACATACAGCCTGCCTGTGTGCCCGATGCCTCGCTGAGAGTGTCAGAGCTGACAACTTGCTACGTCAGTGGTTGGGGCTCCACGAAAGCAAGATGTGAGTTCCCCAAAAGTACTCGCATCCTGAGTGCAAGCTTGGCGTGCTGGGGAGGTGGGTTGGGCTTCCTGACAGCAGAGGCGAAATTTTGCTGCAGTCAGGCTGCGGGGACGTATGCCTATAGAGAGGTGGGCTTGACCCATTACCCAAAGCAAGACAGAAGGGAAACACGGGTACAATGCCTTCAAGATGCAAAGCCAAGACCTAGCAAAGGGGTTCACCTGGACAGGGGAGGAGAACCGGCAACGAGCTGCTGGGTGTTAATTCCTTTTTGTGCTCGCAGCTGGAGTATCAACTGATATCCTGCAGGAGGCCAAGGTCCACCTCATTGATACCAACCTCTGTAACAGCAGCCGGTGGTACAGAGGGGCCATCCACACCCACAACTTGTGTGCTGGCTATCCACGGGGTGGCATCGACACCTGCCAGGTAGGAGTGTGCTACAAGTCAACCCCCAGCACCACAGGCAGCCCTGTCACAACTGCCCAAACATGGCCTGACATGTGCTTTGCCTGGCAAGTCACCCTCCCACCTCTGGGTCCCCACCGCTGTTGGGGCTCGCCTCCCCTTCCCCATCTGCAGGTCCTTGCCCAGTGCCCCCCTTGTCCCAGTGGCCGTCTTCCGCACATCCAGGATGACTGTGCAGAGATGAGGGAGAGCCCTACCTTACAGGCCCATGACGCCCTCCCAGACAAGGTTCTGTAGGCTCCAGCACCTGAGGCGAGCCTTTCTGCACAGCGAATACAGCTCTGGCAGGTGCTGTGAGAGAGAAGGAGCCAGCCATAGTGCTGACAATGGCCACCCAACACCACCTTAATCCTCTCTCCTCCCCTGCAGGGTGACAGCGGTGGGCCACTTGTGTGCAAAGATAACAATGCTGACTACTTCTGGCTTGTTGGAGTGACCAGCTGGGGGAGAGGCTGTGCAAGAGCAAAACAGCCCGGAGTCTACACCTCCACTCGACACTTTTATGACTGGATCCTGGTACAGATGGGACTGCACCCAGCAATGAGGGCTGCTCCAACACCACGGCCAGTCTTCACCTCAACCCCCTTTCAGAGGCCAAGGCCAACACCAATGCAATCAGGCAGGTTCCCGCCCTGCCCATTTCCACTCCAGAAGCTGGTGGAATTCTTTAATCTGCTGCAGGAGCTTCTGCAATTCATAAGGGGAAAAAAAGCTTGAGCAGCAGGATCAACAGGATCCAGTGCGGGCTGCAGTGTACCACGCCATTTCCTTGTGGGGCAATGCCTGCTGATCCAAAGGCAGCCTCAGTGTCAAAGGCCTGCTCTGTCCTGCCCATGCCCCTCTGAGTGCACACAAATGCTGAAGTTGCCTTAGTTCTTGAAATAAAGTTGCCAATTTTCACAGCTAACCCTGCTTCAGTTCAGTCTCCTGTGCGAGGCAAGGCCTTCCATGCTCTGCACCTGCAAAATGCGGCCACAGTCAAGTAGAGCACAAAGGGGAAGAGTCACTCAAAAGGGCTGAAACCATGCCTGGTCAGAGAGGAGGGTGAAGGTGCAGTGGAATAAGGGACTACAAGTCATAGGGGGCTAGAGTTTTTGGGGTCAGCAGTTGGAAACACGAAATGTCTTAGGCCGCATACTGGTGGGATCCCTGCATGTATGTGTACAATGCACCAGTGAATGTGAAAGTGGACTATCTCATGACCCAGGAGACACAGATCTAGAAAGACACAAAGTTTGTACCAATGACTGGGTAGAGAGCTTGACATCCAGTCACATTACATGGACTTAATTAATTTCCATACTTTTATTTGAGGAAGCTATGAACATGCTGTGCTTATGAATGAGTGAAGGTGTGTTTACGTTTCACTAGTAAACACACAGTCCTGATCATCTTGAAAGGACTGCATTCATGTTTATATAAGTGGTGGTTATGTATACATGGGTGCTTTTAAAGGCATTGCTCTACGGCAATTTGTTTTGCCGTTCACACTATTTGTGTAAGTCTGTGTGTGTGTTTGTCTGTCTGGCTCTTCGGAATGAAGTGTAAGTTGTTTGAACACACACATGGGAACAGCAGCAGCCATATCCATCAGGCTGGGATAGGACAAGCCTCATGTGCAGAGACAGATGGGTCCCTGGCCCAGACCTATGGCCTCTCCAGTAGCTGTCCCCCCAGCCCAGTGTCTCCCATACCTGGCCCAGACTGGTGACCTTTCCAGTACCTGGTTCCCAAAAGTGAAGCCACTTGCTAGCTGATGCTGGCTTGGTGTCTGTTAGCAATGGTGCAGGCTGTGAGGAGCTGCAGCCCTTTCTCCCGTTGCTGCTGCTCGGACCTCTGTGCCCTGGCAGGCAGAAGTGCCATTGAATAAACAAGAAGCCAGGACAGGCTGTGATGATGGGCATCCCCCAGCGAGTCGTATTCTAGGCAGAGGCCCCCACTTGGTCTGTTAGGTGACCCCAAGGGCTCTCCTGCCTGCACCCCTGGGGGGTCCCTCACCCTGGAGCTGGGCCTTGGGCTGAGCGATGGCCTCACGAGGAGCGGGGCCGGGCTGTTCCCCTGCCGCTGTGTTACTGGGGTGCCTCTGCCCACCCGTGCTTCCCCGCTGCCTTTGGTTTATGCAGATTAGCCTTTAATCACATAACCCACCCTTATAGGCAGTTCCCAGGCATGCCTATACATTTTGTAGGACGATGTACAAGCCACAGGCATCCAGCTGTAGGAATACTATGAGTACGTTTGCAGGTGAGATTATTTCTTAGTCTAGGGGTTTTTTTCTAGTTGTCTCAGTGGCGAATGCTGAAAGTATTGGTTTAAGTCTTTATATACTCCTGTGTGTGAGTGTGCACAAAAAGTGCCTTCAAATAAATGTAGGGCTCTGACAAATTAAAAATAAGTTGAAAGGCTTTCTGTTACAATTTCTTTCTTAAACCTTTGAGAGGAAGAATGTGAAAAGTGACTCTGACAGACCGGACTGCCTGTCATTAAGCTTTAGGTCTTGTTACATCCATCTACGCTGGATCTGAGAACTATAAAATATCTGTAGGGGTTTCATCTCAGATGCCCCAACGTAAAGCCAGATATGGGAAAGCATATCACGAGGCCTCGCTCCACCAGCTTAGAGAACTGCAGGAAGCGAGGCGCTCTTTAAAACGAGCGATGAAGGAAAGGTGATTGCAATCCTCCTCGTCAAAAGGCCTGTCTTATCACGACCAGTTGTGCAGTGAACGTTGGGGATGACTTGTTCAAGGTTGTCTGAAGAGAAGACCGTCAGGATCGCCCAGCTCTGTGGCTCAGGGCTGACCCTCCAGCAGCGGGCGGCCACAGCCCTCGCTGTGTGGCACTGCAAGGGCATTGCGTGCGCGTCATTGCTCTCCTGTAGCCGCGTTCTTCACGCTTCTGTTATCATCTCCATCAGCTACTAATGGAAGTACCTCTTGGTGAAGTTAGTGCCAAGAAGTGAAAGAATCTGGTCTGTTTTCTGCCCTTTTCGGTGTGAGACTTAGTTTGGCGTACTCCTAATGAAACTTTGGGTTGGCTGAACAAACTGAACAAGCCCCCTCTCACGGGTATAGCTTTCCCCCTCACATAGGAAAGGTGATAGTACTCATCCTCTTTGCAGAAATGGCAATGTGAACAAGATCAACAGCCATAAAAAAGTGTATCTTGAGTTCCCTTTGGTTTCCCGGGGATAAATACCATCCTCTTGAAGGAAATCTTTTCATGTGCCTCTGAATGCAGTTATAAATGGGACAGAGAGAGGAAGAGAAGCTCTCCTCACTAGATTTTAATCCCAGAACATGCAAAGTCAAGCTTGACTGCTCCTCTGAACCAACTTTTGAAATAAAAGATTTGGGGTTTTTTTGAATGAAACACTAAGTTTATATGAAAGGCTTTGCCGCAATAACGTTTTGAAAGGATATTAAGCTCAAGTTGTCCACAAGAAGAGTGTGGCAGAGGGGAGCTTTAGCTTTGAAAGTTGGGGTTTTTTTCTGAGAGCTCCTTCTTGGTGTGCGAGTTACCTGCTGTTAGTTGCACCCCTGTTGAATCAGGAGTGTTACAGAATAAACTTGCCTAAAGGAGGCAGAAGTTCCTTCTTAACTCAATATATGTGGTTCAGATAAATACATTCTTATTTCCTTTTTTTTTTTCCCCTAGGAATTTTCCTCTGGCAAAATGGAATGTTTCAATGGACACTCTCTAAGATCAATGAGAAAAAACATGCCGCCCTGTTCAGACCCTAGCTTTGACAAAAGCATGGAAATATTAAGTGAAAATGTCGATCGAAGACACTTTACAAGGTATTGTATTTCTAGGTGTTCAATCTCCGTTCAAGTTAGAGAAAGAAAAGTGAAAGCATGCACGAGTCACATCACGATACACCTACAGCTAAAAATCTGCAGAGGGATAGGATTATGTTAATATCAGTGCCAGTATCTTAGAACTAGAATCCCTCTTCTTAGTACAAGTCTTCTGCTTGTATAAAAAGCATGTATCTGTTCCCAACTCCTTTGAGATCTCTCCTCCGCTTTGATTACTGAGATGTTATTTGTGCTGTTGAGACTTCAAGGTTAGCAGGTTAGGAAATGTCTGTCCTTATAGAATTGTGCATATGCTATGCAGCAGACATCTGAATCCTTGTGGTCCGCAGGCTTTTTTTTGCATGATGTGGAGCACCGGATTGTAAATTTGGTGAAGTTCCCCAGTCTTGAGGGGGAACTATACAATGCAATACGATATGATATGCTATAATACAAAAATTCGAATACAACAATTCTTTTCTCCTTTTCTCTGTCGTCTTTCTTAACGTAGGCAGTTGGCAAAGCCGAAATCAGACCCCAAAAAAGAAGAATATAAAGAAGGTGAGCAGTGATAATTCCTTAGGATTCCTTTTTAGCCTGGTTTCTGAGAAGGCTTGTCGTTGGTCACTCTATTGAACTTGGCTCCAAAAACTTCTGAACTCATCAGCCACAATCAGCTGAAGTTGTGAGAACAGGTACCTCAAAGGCAGTGAATTTCCTATGAGTTGTATGAAGAGAGGTAGGTGCAAATAGGAGGATATGCTATTAATTCCTTGCAGGCTTGGGGAGAACGCAGTGTGAATCCCAGCCTGCTCTTAGGCACTAGAGAATCTGTTCCTTAGCTTGGGTTTCTTCATGACATGGATTTTCTGGAGCCTGCAGGACACAAATTGATGGAAAATCAATCGTTCTTGCAAATAGGAGGGAATATTGCAGTGTTATATGTGAGTTAAAAAGTAATTCAGTCATGAGAAGCACAAACCCACAGACATGAGGAAGGTGTGACTGAAGTTCAGCGATTTACCTTGGAACCGAATTGCGGTGCGGAGTACACAAACAGGCTCGGTGCCGTGAAGCTGCTTGCTGGCAGCTGGGAAAATCTGTTATTTGCAGGCAGCGTCCTGCCAGCCGCAGGCTGAACACAGGAAGGGGCCTGAAATGCACTTTGTCTGTAGTAATTCAGGTTCTAATTGTGCACTACTTGCTCATTGACCTCTCTTAATTATTTTAATGACAGTGTGTGGTGGCTTGACCCTGGCTGGAGGGCAGGTGCCCACCAAAGCCGCTCTATCGTTGTCCATCCTCAGCTGGATGAATATAATGAAAGGCTTGTGGGTTGAGATGAGGACAGCGAGAGATCACTCACCAATTACCCTCATGGGCAAAACAGACTCAACTCGGGAAAATTAATTTATTACCAATCAAATCAGTGTTGAGTAAGGAGAAATAAACCCAAATCTTAAAACACCTTCCCCACCCCAACACCCCCCGCCTTCTTCCCAGGCTCAATTTCACTCCTGATTTCTCTCCCTCCTTTCCCCCCACCAGCGGCACAGGGGGACAGGGAACGGGGGGTGTGATCAGTTCCTCACATGTCTCTGCCACTCCTTCCTCCTTAGAGGGAGTACTCCTCACACTCTTCCCCTGATCCAGCGTGGGGGCCCTCCCATGGGAGACAGTCCTCCACCACCGTCTCCAACACGAGGCCTTCCCACGGGACACAGTCCTTCACGAACTGCTCCAGCGCGGGTCCCTTCCCCGGGGTGCAGTCCTTCAGGAACAGACAGCTCCAGCGTGGGTCCCCCTGTAGCCCTGCCCCGCTACCCAAACTTTGCCATGCAAACCCAGGACATAGTGCAAGTAACGAACCTGTGGCAAAGGATGCTGCATGGCAAATACTGGGCAGATCTTTTTCTAAAGCAGCAAGGGTTTGAGCTCTTTGATATTTGGGAGTTTAGCTGGAGACATTTCTTATCTTCTAGAGCTTTTGTGTCATGATGCAGAAAATGAAAGCGATGTATGCTTAAACAGTGTCCTAAAACTAGACATCTTAAGAAGAGACTTCCCACATAAACATTTTTTAAAAAAACCAAACTATCAGATACAATTTTACATGAATGGAGTGAAAACCCCTTAGAGAGACGTATTTGTTGTTTTCACTTTTCCAGGAAGAAGTAACTGGAATAAACTTGCCTCCTGCATGAAACAAAAACTGCGTGTTTGTTTTCATCAGATTGGCTTTCTAGACTAATAAAAAGTTGCTCTACAAGTCATGCTTTTAACAGAAGTCATTTAAGTTGAATGCTCTGGTCGTGACAATATCTTCTAATTCAGTATTTAAAGAAAAAATCCACGGCAGATTTTTTTTACATTTTACCAGAATAACGGTGAAATAAAGGGAATAACAGATCTTCTGTCTCAAAATATCTCATATATGAACGTAGTTTAGTCAACAGAACACTGAAGACTAGAGCTGATGCAAAAGCTGCAGAACAAGTCCATGAAGAAAATGGGGATTTGGAGGTCCGCCGAAGCTGCAGGCTTTGACAAAGCCATTACACCACTACAAATCAATCTGTTTGATTTGACAAACTTACAACAAAGTGAGTGAGATTTTTGTCATCAGCTTGCAAAGCTACTAAAATGAGCCTTACTAGCAAGCCTTTGTGCATAATATCAGCTAGCAACTTTCTCCTCCTTTGGACAACAGAAAAAGGCATTACTGTTCCTGGTAGCGAGAGCTAAATGTATTCAGTGGTTAGGCTGAGACTACATATAGGCTGTGGCCTTGTGATAACTGCTGGGCTCAGGTGCCCTCCACCGTAGAGTCCCACCAGGGTCGCACGGCTCGGAACTTGCAGGATGCTGTTAGCAACTGCTGCTAACATTCCATTTCCGTTGGTCAGGTAGGGTGTCCTCCTCTGCCTCTTCCTCTGCCTCTGCCTCTGCCCCTGCCCGTATGTCCTGTAATTATTGTTAATACACTGATTTAGGTAACGTGTGGGGCCTTTGTCCTTCGCAGCCAAGCTGTTTAACCTGAGTCTTTTGGAAAGCGATGCTTGTGGCTGTTCAAGAACTCCAGGCTGGAGAGCGTGTGTGTGTATGAGGATGTGTTTGGAAAGTGCTTCACGTGTAAAGAGTTTGGGCACAGCCAATGTTTAAAATGGCCCCTGGTGTCTTCATTTTGTGATTGCCAGTTGCAGAGAGATCTTTGTCCTAGAGCATCTTCTCTGTACGGGCTGGGTGGGTTTATGTGTTGTCTTGTGAACCAAAACAATCACTTTACGGTGTGACTTTCAGTAGATTTAACTTGCCCTCTAAATCAATTTTCTTAGCATCGGAAGCGCCTTCATTTTTAATTAACTTTTCTTCCATGCTTAGGAATATTTGTGTAATGCTCGGTTGAGTTGAGATACTGGGGAAAGTTGGATACGGCCAAAGTGAAGTCGTCCTAGTGTTTCTGCCTGTCTGTCCATGGCTTAATGACCTTTGTGAAGCCCAAATTGACATTGTTTTCTGAAAAGTTGGTGAACTGTAACAGGAGTGGGACGGGGTTTTTTCCAGCATATATAGTCATGGGAAATCAACACGAAACTTAACTTACAGTTAAGAGAAGCAGCAGCAACCTGTTGTCTGAGGAAGGCTGTGAACTAAACATGACTTAATGCTATCATGCAGAGCAACTTAAGCGCTATTAAAAACTGCTATAATTTCTTTCTGTTATTTTGCTATGATCTTCAGAATTCTTTTTTCCTACTAAATTAGATTCTTTTTTTTTTTTTTTGACCGTGTTCAGTGAGAGGGGAAAGTAAACCTGAAAACAGTGCCTGCAACTCCTCAATCGCTTGTTCTTAACTCTCTCTATAAAAAAGTAAACATTTGACCTGATTTTTAAGTAGTGTTAAAAAACTTGGTTAAGTGTCAATGCCTCTTACTTTGTGCATACTATATTAAAATGTCATGCTGATTATGTGTACTGTTTTAAACATTTTTGTTTGTACTTGCCTATCTTTGTTCTTACATGTCAACTTTTTGTCGTAGTACTGCAGAAGCAGTCTGGCAAAAAATGGATGACATGGAGAAGAAGCGTAGACGGCGAATGATGGAAGACCTCGGGGTGTTCCACGATGTAGGAGATACTAATCTATTTTACCATTTCTGTATAAGTAGTGTATTCCACATAGGGAAATGATTTAGTTGTGATTTTAATTTACCTGAAATAACTTATTCCAAAGAATAGTGTAGTCTCAAATAACATTTGGTTTTGCTCTCTAATTATAATTTAACATCTTACTGTGATGGTCACGCTACAGATACACTCTAAGGGTGGGTGGAGGAAAAATCTTCAGAAGACAGGACAAAGCAGTAATATGCTGAAATACATGTCTTATACTACACTTTCTGAATGGCCTTATGATTTTTGAATGGAGGCTGTTTACAAACAGCTGTTTCAGGGCTTGGGTTTTCACTTCAAATCTTACTAAAAATGGAATTCGTTGGCGTCTGATGTATCTATGTTTGGTTTTGTGCCAGCCTTGCCTGTGAGCTTAAGGAGTCCTCTGTCCCTAGATGAACTCAAGTTAAAATTCTATACAGCAATCATATTTCCTCTTAGTTTTGCTCAATAAATTAAGTTCTACTGTCCTTTTGAATGACAGGCACTTCATTTTTTAAACATCGTCATAGCCTGCTTTCACAGGTTTTTGCTTAGATCTAAATTACTTTTTTTTTTTGTAATGAAACCAGAATTGTCCATAGTACTTTGTACATCATGTCTCAAATGCCCATATGTGGGTTTTGGTTTTTTTATCTGCTAGAAATTGCTTTTTCCTGGGTTCTTGGATTACTAACCTGTGATTAATTGATACACTTGGTTTTGTATTTAAGTATTTAACTATCACATGTACAAACCCCTGTTTTAGAGCAGAAATTCTTGTTATTAATCCTGGGTGCCAGAAGGATGTTCCTGTTCTCCTGTACCTTAATTTAATCTTTTGTGTACATGGAGTGCTTTGATAATGTTACTGTATAGGCACTAAATATGCCCATGTCAGGTTTTCTGCATGTTTGTGACTGATCTTTCTTGTTTCTTTTCTTTAGGAGAACCTTGATATGTCTGCACAAGGAAGGAAAGAAATCCAAAGAGCTGACAAAGAAATAGCTGATCATCAAGGTGGCATTGTAGGTTAGTTCTGGTTTAAATTTTTTTTACTATGCTCTAGCCAAGAGCCTTGTCTTAAACAATTGAGATGAGCTGAAGTACTGAGTATTTTTCTTCTATTAAAAAAATCTGTGTTGCTATTGACATTACAAGCCATAGTCACGGACTCTAGAGCTGCACTGTAGTGAGCTCAGAACAGGTATTCGGAGGAAAAAAAAAATCGGTGCTTTTCCAAAATGCTGACCAGATAAAAGGCAACAGGTGTCTGTGGACAGGTGGGAATAGAGAGAAACGGACAGTATTCCTCAGAATGAGAAAGAGTGATCTTGCTGCAGCAGGAGCACGACAGTTTTCACGGTTTTGAGCAGCGCAGCGAGAATTTTCAGGAAGGCAGGCAGGCAGGCTGCCAGATGCGTATGGAAAGCTCCTCCAGAGTGTGACGATCAGCAGGGGAGAAGCTAGTGGTGTTCATTTTTGTGTTTAGCAGGTAGTCGGTGGAAGCTGCTGTCTGGGCCTGTAATTAGGAGCTGTCATCCCAGTACTCAGTGGGAAGTAACATGAGCAATAAGGTGAAATTGTAAAAGGCCATATGAACTTTATGTTTGAAGTGAGGGGGAAAAACCTCTAAGGTTTTAAGGAGAAGGACAGTTGTGATTAAGGCAGTCAGTCCAACAATCCTTGTAGGAGATTTCTGGATGGAACAGAATGGGGCGAGACTGTGCTTAAGGATAGAAAAGGATGTGGCAGTAGTTGAGCTGATCAGTGTTAGGTTTTGTGACAGACCTCCTCTGCACACTCGCTCAGAGAGACAGTGGCAGGAGGGGGAGCCCACAGAACACCCTGCCGGGCTACTCCCAAGGCCATCAGTCCATCAAAGCCCTGTCTGCACAAGCCCGGAGGAGCGTGTGGGTGTGCAATGGCAGACACCCAGATCAAAGCGAGGAGGAACAGCCACCTTGTCTGGGCCTCTCCCAGGGCTGTGCGTCCCATCAGAGCCCTCAGCCCCAGCAGCCGGGTGGGAAACCTATCTGGAGGATTCATCGGGGGCAGCTCTGCATATCACCTTACGGACTAGGGGGTTCCTGCCCAGCAGTGGGGCATTTTGTGGGATGCAGGGGAAAAGCAGTTCACCCAGGACTGAAGGGATCTTAAGGGCAGCAACACGGGAGGCGTTCAGGTGATTTTGGGAGGAACAAGAGTAGGAAAATAGAGGGGCAAGGGGATAAAACGGGCCAGTCACATGTCAATAGTTTGCTGGTCAGTACTGCCTGTGCCCTGCGTCTGGTCACCTGCCTGACCATCAGACTATCAGAACTTGAATGAGAGATGATTTATGCAATCTCCAGTGCGGGCGTTATCTTGTATGTGTTACGCAGCCTGTGTACGACTTAATGACTGGCAATGGAGACCTACAAAAAGGTTCAAGCTAGATGTCCAGGTGTTAATGAGCACTGGGGTGATCTTGTTCCTACCCAGGATCAGGCCAGCGAACAGTCCGTGGCCTGGTTTTCGGCCTGTTGTTCAGCCTGTCATTAGTTCAGACCTAGCCTGTGGCTCCCAGGTGCGTACCTCGGTGCCCAGACCTCCTGGTAGAGCAGTGAGAAAACACCTGGAGCCACGGCAGGAGTCCAGCGAGAGGCTGACCTAAAGAAGCCAAGGTAGAGCAAGGCATTAACAAAAGGAAAGGACCAAGTGTGCCGAGGACATTTGACTGGTAAGGGAGGACAGCTGACTCATTTGGAGATCTCGTTAGGAGAATATCAAGTCAAGGCTTTAATAAGAGCAGCTTTAATCCAAGGTATGGGCAGTCTAGAGGGAGGAACTGTATGGCTTGGTTCAAGTGTGTGGATCTCGAGGTGTTGGGCAGGAGAGACTTGTAGAAAAAAGTAATTCTAAATAGTATGTTGAAAGGGAAATAAGAGTATGGGGCAGTTCCTTTGTGATCAAAGTGATAACTCTGGAATTCTAAATTGGGAAAAAACTAAAATATACTTTTAGAATGAAAAGCGGGCCAAGAAGGAGTGAGGAAAGTGTGTTAGTGTAAAGAAAGTGAGTGGAACAAGGGGAAGGACTAGAGGAGCAGAAAAGCTCATGCCTTTGTGACAGGAGTGTTGGAGAACCACGGACTGGGCAGAGTAGTGATGCCAAAATAATTTGTCACTTTTCCATGTGCTGTCTAGGTATCTTGTGTAACTTATCTTGCATTCAGAAAGCAGTGCGACATTTTAGGGGGAAGAAATAAAGCTTCGTGCTTTCCACGGAGTCAAATGTACTTAATTTTAGGGAGCAGGGAGGTGAACAGAGCGTCTACATTCCTCACCCGGTGTGTAGCTATTAATGTGAGAGGGTGTTATTAGGAACCTGCTAGGTAATTATACTCTGGTTTTTGCATTCTTACCATCTTTCATGAAAAAACATCAAGTTACTTTGCAGAAGCTAGTGGCATAAACTGTATGCATTTGACATTCTTTTCTGATTGGGGCAGTTCAAACCTGTGACTTGCCCATTATTGCTCACGTAATCTGTGGCAGAGCTAGGGCTTGGAGCTAGATTACCGTGCTTAGTCTTAGCACTATAGAATATGAAAAACATTTCCTTGAAACACTTTCCCACAATAACAAGAAATGACTTTCTGAAATAGCGGTTTTCATGGGAGCTGCATCTTAGCTAAGCAAGATGACAGAATTGGTGTTAGTAAGACCGATGAGAAGTCACCCAGCAACTTCAGCGAGCACAGAACAGTGTATCTATATGTACGCTCCTCTGTGTTTTGTAATTTCTGGAATGTCTCTTGCATAAATTGGTCGTCAGGTTTTGCAAGTTTTCAGCTCTGTCGTCATTAACATGAAGGTACTAGTAAAACCTATAGGCACCTGTGGAGTCCATTTTGAATTTAGTATCATTTGCAACAGTACTTAAACAGTTTAACGTTATGTCAACGTACAGCAGGTTCGTCAGAAGAAAGTGAAGAGAAAGAGCATGATGATGGTGAAGACACTCGAAAGCGTTACGACTTTCGACAGAGGAAAACTGTTGAGCGCTATCAAGCTCCATTGGAAAGTAGGTTATATGCACAGTTTCTCTTAAGACCTAATTCCTTGCATAGAAGTTTGGGTTTTTTAATGAAATATATGCACACTCAACTTCTATTTAAATTTCTTACCATCATTCTGCAAGTAAATTTTATTAAATGCATGTATCCTGTGCACCTTATATTCCTTTGCCATTTGGCATACTTGTTGTTGTTTTTCAATTAAAAAATGGCCTGTGTATCCTTGAAAGAATACTAATTAAGCAGACTTGATAATCCTACTCTTTCAGTGGCTTTCAGTTCTCCTTAAAACACAAGTGTGTGTTTTTTCCCTTCTACTGTGCACTGATTTGAAAAAATAAAAATAAAAAAAAATAAATTCCCCCCCCCCAATCACTTGAAACTTCCCCTGAAATTTTCTACCTCCTTCACTATCCTGCTTTCTCTTAAACTTGTTTGTAACATTATTCTAAATTCTTTGCTTTCAACAGAACCAAGACAACGTAAGAGAAATTTTTCGGGCCGGTCTTCCCCTGTCAGACAGAGATACTCATTTAGCAGTGCTCAGTCAGCAGGCTCTGGCTGCAAAAGAACTAACAGGTTGGTATATGGTTAGTGATAGCTCTTACTTCTCAATAGTGCTGTTGCTCACATTACTGAATAACGCTTTCAAGGGTGTTTGGATTGGTGGTAATTACAGAGTAATAGTGTGATTATTGCTGTGGTAGTCCGAGGGTATAAAGAAAACAAATATTGAGAGTGTCAACTGCACTTTTCGTTAGCCATTAGGTATTTTAAAATGCAGTACTGGTGGTCACTGATAAGGTAATTACGGAGGTTGTGCTGAGATTACGTAGCTGCAATTCTTTTGTTCTTGAACTGAAGCCAGAATCTCTCTCTGAAAATCTGAGACTAATCTTGAAGAATACCAATATTTTCTTAAAACTGAAGATAATTTAGGTAGAGGGAGAACCTGTACAGAAGTTTTAATGGATTTGTTGTGGGGTTGTTTTTTTTAATCAGTCAAATACTGATTCTGGTTTCTCTTTGAAATCAGTTAATGTTTCTGTATGAAACTGTCCTTAAACAAGAAAAATGCTAAATGAAATTATAAATTATGAATTACAGCAGTAATGACAAGGAGGTTTTGGCTCCTGAAAGCAGTTAGAGCATGCAGAATGCTGTCTCTTGCTAGATATGAGCACTTTGTTCAGCATCTTTGAAAGCAGACAGTTATGGAAGGAAGGGTTTTTGAAGCCAAATTTGTAAACAAGTTTAAAAGGTTTATGTTTCACAGAGTGGATATATAATGCTAAGGGAAACTCCATTTATGTGGGTGTGAGAGAGAGAGAGTTGGACAAAATGAGTAATTTATTTCTGAAACTTCTTTACAAAACAGTTAAACATTTTACCTTCCTCTAGAAAGATTAAATTTTACTGTCAGAAGGGAAATCATGTAATAGACTTTGAAATCAGACTCAAAAGGAGTAGAATGATCTGGAAACTTAATAGATCTCAAAGTAAATTCTGAGATAGAATTCACTTAAATTTTGATACTCTTTAGTGTGTACTTTAATGTTTTACTTGTTTGTTTAAATGTTTGCAGATGGAGACACGCAGTCCACAACAGTGATTCCACATCCTCTTCATCCTCATCTGACGATGAAGAGCGTTTTGAGAGGCGTAGGAAGCGCAGCCGTAACAGGAATTCTAGAAGGTTAATGAAACTGGAGAATAGGGGAGGGAGAAATCTCTTTGGGAGGAGTTTGCATCTGCCTGACTGTGAAGTGTTATCCACTTCATCTTCTACAGTTTCTAAAAACTATTTTAATAACAATCAAATAAATAAGTTTTCAGCCCAACGTCTCTCAGACACGTGTGTCTTCTGGCACATGGATCCCAAAGTCCTTGGGAAGGACCAGCAGTAGTGGCCAGCCTTTATAATGTTAATCCACACTGAAATAAGTATCCCCTTGGGCTGTAAGTCTTTGAACGTAGAAGCCAAAAAATCTTTGAAAGATGTCAGTGTGTTTTGGGGAGTTCTTCCGTCACACAAATCAAGGTCAGGTCACGGTCTCCACATACGGAGTAAGTTGGTTGAAGCTTGCATTCATCTGTATGCTGTGTGGTCTGGCATGGATATTTAGAAGTGCTACGAGCGATTAAAATAATTAACTCAGTTTAATGTCTGGAGTGACCCTTTTCCTTTTTTTACTCCTGGGCATTAAATGTAAACCAATCTGAACAAATACTTAATTATTTAGGAAGTTTATCTCCTTTAGAAGGTCTTCTGCGTTCACTTGCCATCATTATAAAAGCAAAAATCTAGCTGCATCCCAAGTTAGAAAGTGCCTTTCTCTTTCTCCTTAATTCAAATCAGGTGTCTTCCACTAAACTTTCGAAAAGATGAGTTAAAGGGAATTCACAAGGATCGCATGAAAATTGGAGCAACTCTGGCTGATGTTGATCCAATGCAAATAGATTGTTCAGTAAGTAATTTTAGTTCATTGTGTCCGTGAGATGTTTCCAGTGTTTCTGAGAGCTTTCAATAACGTGCTGTCGACAACTACCTTGGTTTACAGTTTTCCCTCAAGCAATCTGAACATTGCCCAGAACATTTCTTTCACATATAAAACGTGTTCTGTTGAATTTGTTTTTAGGTGCGATTTGATGGTGTGGGTGGTCTTTCTGACCACATTTCAGCTTTAAAAGAGATGGTGGTTTTTCCACTGCTTTACCCAGAAGTCTTTGAGAGATTCAAAATTCAACCTCCAAGGTAACAGATATTCTTTAAAACTATAAATTCTAGTTTATAAGCAAGAAGGAATCATCTACTGGTAGTCAACTGTAATTTGTTGCTTGGAAGTCCAGTTGTCTCTCCCACCAACTGTCTTTTTGTTCAAGTGATCAAGTATACATTTTGGAATTGACAGGACTTGCAACTAGAACCTTGCAGTGTTTGTTGTGCGTGGGCTACAATAAGAATCTGTCCACTTTTTACACAGCTCAAGTAGTTCTGCATTAGGAAATTATTAGAGATTTAAGTGTTAGCTTTATATAGTCTTGATCAGCAGAGTTCAATTATGGTATAGTGAAATATGACTTTAAAGTCATTGCTTTCAGTAACTTTAAAAGTATTACAAATAATGAAAAGAAAATATTCCAGTGGTTTTGCTTCTTTATTCATTGAAATCCTTCTGGAAACAGCAGTGTATTGGCTTTTCTAGTTGATGGCTGTATTTATCTGGAAACGCAGAATACTCTCCCAGGTTTAGACTTCCACCTCATTTATCATCAGCAATGGATGGCCTGGGAGACCAAATCCAGTAGCTGAAAGGTTTTAAGGGAGAATGAAATGCTTTACTAGCAAATCTTGCCTTTTGTGAAAACAAGCATTTATATGCAGCGTGTCATAAGTTAGCCAAGTCTCAGATTCTGCGCTGAAGTTTGTTCTGGTTTGGCTCCACTCTGCTGTAACCACCCCCGTTAGTTTGTCAGCAGTTTTGGAAGCGTCCTTCTGGGACACTAAGATCTTTTCTCAAGGTTTGTACGTCTCCATTATCCTCTTTATTTGCTGCGTTTACTGCCTCGTTGAATTGCGTAGGAACACAAAACTTCCATCTCTTTTCACTTTTCTCACACTTCAGCTGTTACTGTGATCTTATACACGAAGCGTTTGGGTTAGGAGAGAAGAGGTGTGTGGTTTAGGGATGAGGATTGTCATAGATACTTTTCCATCATATATGAATCTTTTTTCTTTTTCTTTCTTTCTTTCTTTTTTTTTTTTTTTTTTTAATTGCAGAGGCTGTCTATTCTATGGTCCGCCAGGGACTGGAAAGACACTGGTTGCTCGTGCGCTTGCTAACGAATGTAGCCAAGGTGAGAGGAGAACAGCCTTTTTTATGCGAAAAGGTGCTGACTGCCTGAGTAAATGGGCGGGGGAATCGGAACGACAGCTTCGTTTATTATTTGATCAGGTAAGGTTGAAACGTGCTGTGTGTTCTGTCCGAGTGGTAACTGTAATTTTCTGTGGTCAGTATTTTTAAGAACAACTCACTCCTTAATAATAATAAAACTCCTTAATTAATAAAACGAGAAAACCTCGCAAAGCAAACCCCTGCTACCCACCTCAAAAAAACCCCACCAAAACCCCCCAAAAAACCATCAACCAAAAAACCCCGCCAAACCCAAACCAAAACAGCCACAAAAAGGGTTTCAAGAGGCAAGAGATGGATGGTGGCTTTAGATCAGAGGGAAACAGATGCAGGCTGAAGGCATAGTCATTGAAATTCTTAATGGAAGCTTGCTTTCAGAACCTGTAATTGAATTAAGTCTCGGCTCTGTTCTCGGGCGGTTGCCAAATAGCTGTAAAAACTACTGCTATGATTTGTTTCCTGTCACCCAGTCTCAGTGGCTTGACACAAGCTGCTGTCTTCTGTTACTCGTGCCCCTCACTCCATGAGCTCAATTAGTAGAGATCCCTGATGCCAGTCTGAAAAATCTAGTTCCAGGGACTGTCCAACCAAAACATTGTTAATGCATTTTCTCTTTAAAAGAGTGCTGGTTTACTTATGTCAATATTCCTCTGTTTTCATTCTAGGCCTACCAGATGCGACCTTCAATTATTTTCTTTGATGAGATAGACGGTCTTGCTCCTGTGCAGTCCAGTGAACAAGACCAAATTCATAGGTAGTACATTTGGTGTATCTACATAGAAGCTGCTTGATCTTTGTGAGAAGACCACCACAGCCCGTTTAACTTTATGTGATACATGAATTTATCCTGAAAACTAGTAATTCGATGCTACTAAACTTCAGATGATTTTTAAACAATAATTGAAAGCAATTCACTCAGCTTGATATCAGCACAAGGCCTGTGTTAGCTTATTGGGTTTTTTATGTCCTAAATGAAGTCTTTGGCTAATCAGCATCTCATCAAGAAAAGCTTGTCCTTTTTGAGTGATCATTGCAGGAGATTGTGTAGAATGTAACAAAATTTACTAAACCAGTGAATGACAATTATATTTTTTCTGTTAGCTCTATTGTGTCAACTCTTCTGGCCCTTACGGATGGCTTAGACAGCAGAGGAGAGATTGTGGTCATTGGAGCCACCAACAGGCTGGATTCTATAGATCCTGCTTTACGAAGACCCGGCCGCTTTGATCGAGAGTTCCTCTTCAGCTTGCCAAATCAAGAGGTCAGAACTTAAACTCAACCTTAATGCTCATGTGACAAAGTCCCTCTTTATAACACAACCACGTAACAATGCAGTATTACAGAGCAGTTAAAGTCAGAACCAGTGTTGGACAACTTGGACAAAAGAGAGACTGTGGAGGGCAGATCCGGTACTGAATATATACACCATTAAGAGGATTTCCACAAGTAGTTAGTTCTGTAATTAGTTTTGGTTTCACTGTGACCAGCCAAGAAGATGGCATGCTGCTGCTAGTCACTGAAACATGTAAGAAAGAATGAATGGCTGAATTAGCTGTAAATTACTGCTATCTCATCTTGAAAATGAAAGAATGGTGCGCGCACAAGAATTCCTTTTTGCAAACAAAAACTTTTCTCAAGGCTGGTGTTGGAGCGACTTAATTTTTTTTCATTCCCAAATCTGTCCATGTTTGCAGACTTACTTAATCCACTTAGACACTTTCATCCTGAAGTGGTCTTGCTCTCAGTTCTTGGTTTATGAATGGACAGCGGATGTACCTGTGCTGGATTGTTCCCAGGCTGCGTACCCTGGGAGGGAAGTATTTTGGGATCTGACATTCTTACTGGTAACTTACTATTGGACAAAGATGTGAGGTACGCTGGACAGGTGTGGGGCTTGGGAAGCTTCTAGTGCAGTGGCGATAGCTAAGCAATGAAAAAGTAGGTGTATAGCAACCAAAAAATATGGGGAGGAAGAGAGTGTGGAACCCTGGTTTTGTGTGTTTTAATTTGGCTATCATGGATATTTCTTTCATTAGCACTTTCTGGAAAAAGGATAAAATGCTTGTTGGATTGAAGGCTAGTAAAAGTGCACTAAACAGCATCTTTAACAGAAACATTTGTCTCCAGTTTTTATCTGCTTTCAGGAACAGGAGAGGAGGTGCCGTGAAACACATGCAATCTATGATTCCCTACTGTGGAAGAAGTCTAGAACTCTGCCATAAATAAACTGTGTACCAGGGAGTACTTAAATAAAAGATCTTGCTAAGATCGGAGATGAAGATAGGCAACGTTTGACATTTTCTGCATCAGTGACAGTAGTTTGAGTCATAATTATTGTTTGCCTTTGTAGTAATTGCAGCAATTTGAAACGTAGTGCTAGGACTGTTTTCCTTGAATGAACTGGCAGAAAAGCAAATTTGATGAACTAATGAGGCTGCCACCTGAAATTTTGCTAAATTCCTGAGAGTTTTCTTTGATGAAAAAATCTCTGCAGGTAAGTTTTTACTACAATTTTTTCCTCAGGATCTTCAGGCCTCATACTTGTGGAAACTTACTTTTTCTGGAAGCCTTTTATTTCACTGCACGCCCTCGCAGAGAGTAATGTGACAAATTGAGAATGGTGAAATTTCCTGCTTGAAAAAGCAGAGAGCGTATTAATCGAACTGTAAAATACTTAAAAGTTTAGCAGACAAACCAAGGATTTGTATTAATGTGAGGGTTTGGGGGGTTTTGTGTTGCTTTGGGGTTTTTGCAGAGAAAACTTTGGACAAACTAAAATGCGACCATTTTATTTCCAGGCTAGAAAAGAGATTTTCAAGATTCACACACAAGATTGGACCCCTAAGCCATTGGACATGTTCCTTGAAGAGCTAGCTGAAAAAATGTGTTGGTAAGTTTGAAAATACAGTGAGTTACTGCGTGTGACTGAGTCCGAAGGAATCTGAGCTTGTAGCAGGCAGTACTCGAGCTCTTGCACCTTGCTGCAGAGTGAGGCGGCTGGCACGCCGTGGGAGCAAACAAAGTTAGGTGCTTCTTTTCTTTTAATTTTCTTTTTGTCTCTCAGAATGTTGAATGGGTTTGGGGCATCTTCCTGGGGAGCACAGTTTTGATTAGGAGGCTGCTTAATAAGTGCAGGATATCAGGCTGCGAGCCACGTAAGAAAGCCTCTCTGCAGTGCAGTAACTCTTTACGTTCTCTCTTAAACTGTTAATTTTTGGCTGCATACAAAGCCTTTCAGTGTCGCACTTTGGAAACCTTGGCCTTGACTTCTGTGTTGCCTGAGACTGATGTAACATTTGATTCTTGTTTTGTTTGCTAGGGTACTGTGGTGCTGATATTAAATCCTTATGTGCTGAAGCTGCCCTCTGTGCTTTGCGCTGCCGCTATCCTCAGATATACAAAAGTAGCGAGAAACTGCGGTTAGATGTTGCTTCTATTAGAATAACAGCAAAGGATTTTGCCATGGCTATGCAGAAGACTGTTCCAGCTTCACAGAGGGCTGTGGCTTCACCTGGGCGAGCGCTATCATCTGTTTCAAAACCACTGCTTGAAAACACGTTAGCAAGCATTTTACAAGCCTTGCAGAGAGTATTTCCCCATGCAGAGTTTGCCTTCCAGAAGGACCAACAGCCAGGTATAACAGTAACACTCACTACTTCAAAATTCAGTCAAAGCAAAAAATTCTCATTTATGCAATCAACATACACAAACCTCTTGGCCATAAGGAGAGTAGAATTTTAGAATATGCATGTGCATGCTTTTATTTCAGGAACAGCGTGGATAGGTTTTATTCTGGATTCTAAACTGAAGTGCTGGACGGGAGCTGTGAATGACTCACAATACGCAGTAGAGAACTATGCGTTCTCTACTACAGCACCCTGTTTCTGACCGTAGCTAACATCATATTCGTCATTTGTAGAGATGGATCTAAGGTTTAAAGTATGAGGCACCTCTTTCAAAATATTTAAATAGAGGGGAAAGAGGTATTTTTTACATGAATGCTTCTCATTCCTGTCCAAAGAATGTCAGGACCGCAATGCAAGTATAAGTGGTTTAAGCTAAATACTGTTTTAGCTATTGTGATTTTTTTTTTAACCATAGTCTCTTAATTTAAATGTTTGTGGATCACACTGTACACTTGTACAGGAGATGAGAATGGTTTAGTAGTGTGTACTTTGGGACTTGGCTTAGCATACGTGAGCTCACACCCCTGACTGCATCAGCCCTGATCAGGTTTACTCTGTCAGTTGGTGAGAGCAAAGAAATTGATAAACTCACTCCACTCTTGATTAATGGAAATCTGTTAATAGTTAGTTATGCTAATCTCTGGAGACTATCCTACCAGGATTACTCCCAGTAGAGCCAGGAGACAGGTTAGCATTGGTAAAATAGAGGCAGAAATCCACCAACAAAACAAAAGCAGAGAGGCTAGGGGATTGGTAATTGCATCCCTTCTCTGTTGTCTGCCTTCCATTATCGACTCATTCGGTGATCTTGGAGGAGCCTTATTTAGCAGATGTCTTGGTCTGTATCTTCTGACTCACTAGTCCTACACAAATGGAAGTTTGTGGCCATCGCACTCACTTAATTCCCTCACTTCCAGTGTGGGAACCTGCCCCAGAAAGAAGTGGCCTTCCTGGGTTTTTCAGGTGTCTAGGAACCACCAGAGTTGTTCCTAATCATCTTTCTTCGAAGGAGAAAAAAAAAAAAAACAAACAAACAACCTCCCAAGCACTTAGGACAGCTTTGTAGAGACTTGTGCAGTCTCCTTAGGTCTGTGGTAGGATGAACTCTTCAGAAAATAGCATTCAGTGTGTGCCCTCAAATGAAGAATAGAAGAAAAGGCATTTCCAGCACTGATTTGAAGCTGTGTTAATGCGAGAGTGAGACATGGAGTATTCAGGGAAGTTCACAAACCTCTCTTGTCTTTCAGACAGTGTAAATCATGTTTTAAGAAATGATACAGTTGACAGTGATGAGGAATCGCCATCAATCTTTGAAGAGAAGCCAACTCATAAAATGCCCAGTAGAGAAAAGGAAAAATTCCTCAGCTTTAGCAGGTAAACGTTTATATTAATCTCTTGACATTTTCATGTGGAAGATGTAGAAGCCAACAGTTGCAAAAAGAGATTGCTGTTGGGTCAGTTATTTTTCTCCTTTTCTATCGCTATGCTGTCCAGAAAATGTGACCAGCTGAGTTTGGTTAGGTCTCTAAGATCTTTGACTTCAGCCAGTAAAGGTACAATGGTATTGTGGTGGAAAAAACAAACGCTCTTCACAAATGTCTTTCATGCTAGTAAAGCAAGATTACTAGGAAATTAATACACAATTCAAAGATGAAACAATTAGAATGACTGAATAAAATCTTGTACGTATGTACCGTACTGCTGTAATTTAACTAATCCAATTGCGTCCTTCAGATACAGCTAATGTGATTTAAGAGCCATTACTTAAGCCAGCCAAACGAACAGCAGACATGCTGGGGCTTGGCAGGATTTCTTTGGGGAGCTATGGTACAAGTTTGTGAGAAAATGAGCTTTGATAGGCCTCCAGCTTATTATTTACTGGGACATGGAGAGGATTTACCAAAAAAAGAGGTTAGGAAAAAACCCTTTAACATCTGTGTGCCTATTCATCACTTCATTTTGAAACTTATTATCTTCTAATTGTTCTAGAAATGCTTATTACCAGCCAACATCTTGCAGGCCACGGTTCTTACTAGTTGGAGAGTCAGGATATGGGCAAGCTTCTCATTTGGCACCTGCAGTAATACATGCCCTGGAAAAGTTTCCAGTTTATGTGCTAGACCTACCTGTTTTGTTTGTTACTGCCACGTCACCGGAAGAAACGTGTGCACAGGTATCTTTTTTTCTTTTTAATCTCATAGGATTCATGAACTGTATATAAACTAGTAAAGCCAGCAAAATTCATTGTTAATAGAGGTGGCCTGGTTTGAATGTGCTGTTCGGTTTACTTCTGTCTGAAAACGCACGTTTCTTTTTAGATCATATAATACCGAGTAAGGATGTTGTACGTGGCCGTATTTTCTATTCCAAATTAAACAGTGAGGAATTTGATAGCAGCTTGGGAAGCTGGGAGGTGCTGCTAATAAATCCCTCTTTATCGCAAGAAATCCTGCCCGTTTCGGTGGGATCCAGAAAGTTGTTTTCATTGCTGTTTACGAGACTGTGCTCTCGGTAGGTGGTTCTGCATCAGCCTGACTGCACGTCACGCACTTTTTGTAGCCTTTTTTATTAAATATAATAAAGAGGCAATCAAGGTTTTGGGGAAAAGAAGTGTTTCTTTTTGTACATATATACGTGTGTGTGTGTGTGTGTGTGTGTGTGTGTGTATATATACACACAGCTTCCACTGCTGTGGAATACTTACTTACTTATATGCAGTAAAAGCATTAAAATTCATGGAAGGCTTACATTTGTACACCGGTATGTTTTTCTTAACTGGGAAAATTACATCTAAGCAGATGTAGTGCTGTTTTCCTTTTTACTTTTAGGCAGGAAAGCCATTTTATTGTTTGGCATCACTGTATTAAAATAGTTTGACCTTTAGGTAGCAGCATTTGAGAGCTGGACAAGTAAGGACAGACACACTACATGACTGGATACTCATTTGTCACAGAAGAGGCACAATTCCTTTTTTGTTATGTCACGGTTGCTTCCGCAGTCGTATAACTACCGTGTCTAGTCACTGCCCAGATATACCACGTGCGCTTCCCATTTTGTGACAGGAACTCCCTGAATATTAATAATCTGAAAGGGTACACAGAGAAATTTGTCATGTGAAAGGGCCGTTGCCACTTCCCTCAGGCAGTAGGTGCACGCTCTCTTCTGCGATCGAGGTACCATCTGTAGGCAACGGCTTGCGGCCATCCAAAGCGTGTCATCGGGTCTGATGGATCCTTTGGTAATGAGAGGCTGTGCGTGATTTAGCTGTTCAGGCAGGCTGAAGACTGGTCACCTCTTATAAAACATACTTGAAATTTGGAATGGTAACCTGGCTTCTCTTACAGCATCAGCCCCCATCTTTTCACATAGCTCTGTCTTTGTTCAGACTGTGCTCCAGACTGACTTGGCTATGTGCCCGCTCTGAATTGAAGATGGTGTAGTCGGTCGTGTAGTTGCAGTCGGGTAGTGACTTACCCAGACTAATACATCTTGAAGAAGGGTTAGTCTTGTGTTTTCAGGCACAGCGCTACACCAGCTAAGTTGTGAGGCTCTTTAGGAGTTCCCTTACACCTAAGGAGTTTTGAAATCAGGTAGAGCTTCAGGTCTGTCTGCGTAGCAATGTCTATAGTTGAGTCAAACATTTTACCTTATTGTTAAGGAGTTGTTCTTTTGTTGGTTTGGGTTTGTATTTTGGCTTCACGTACTCCTATTTCCTAAGATCGTTTGACTGATACGTAGTTAGTTATTAGCCTATTCCACATGGTTTAGTTTTCTTATCCAAGCTTTCATTTCACCAGTTGATGCGAGAAGCTCAAAGAACAGCACCGAGTATCATTTATATCCCACATATCCATTTGTGGTGGGAGGCTGTTGGAGCTACACTGAAAGCTACTTTTACAACACTGCTGCACAACATTCCAGCATTTGCTCCAGTTTTGCTGCTTGCAACATCCGACGTGTGTCACGCAGATCTCCCAACAGAGGTATTTCTGTCGTTCCTTTTCTTACTTTTTTTATTCAATTGCTTGTTCAGTTATAAATCCTTTAAGCATTGGAGTACTTAAGCAAATGCATACTGCTATTACTCAGGCACCCTAACCAGGTCTCTTAAAATTTGCTTAGACAAAACAATGCCGAAAGCGTTTGTCTGAAGTGTTTTCTGAGTAAAGAGATGGACTTTGACGCAACTTTTTCCTCCTTCTCACACACTCATGCTTGTTAGACAGATGGATCCATTTACTTCAGACAATAAATCCAGTGACTTCAGGATGGTTGGGTATGTACTTAGTCAGGAATATATGGTGCTTGAAAAGGAAATGGGAAAAATATATTTTTACTGAAAACTTTTTTACTGAAACTGAAAGATATTTTTACTGAGAAAGTATGGTGGTCACACTGTAATGATGGAATGTAATTTCATATTTAAATTCTTTAATAAAACTTTCCATTTCTTTGTTCATATAAGTGAAAGCTTTACAAATTAGAAAGCCAAGTTCCAACTTCTGTTTCGGGAACTTGGAAATGGATTTCTAGTTGTATTCCTTAACAAAATTCAGTAAGAGTACATGCTTAGCTTCCTAGACATCTGAGAGTGTGCATTAAAGGAGGATATTCAAAAATGTGAATATGCTGCCCTGATTATTTTGTCTCAGTTACTGTGGGGGGCTTACCTAGATGTGTTTATCATCAACTGCTTTGGAAGGGCTTAACTTTCTCGAGGAGTTTTAATACTGTTAATAAAGTCCTTCTAAAGTAAGTATTGAAATTCCTTCCATAACTTTTGGTAGTAGAGACTGAAAAACGGAGTAAAACTTGGAAGTGTACAGCTTCAGACACCTCACTTCAATTAATTTAACCAAAAAAACCCCCCAAACACCTTACCAAAAAGCCCACACTTGTCTGCTGAACCCTGCCTGTTCCCTCTCGGGATGCCACAGAGATTGAAACCAGCAAGGCAGGGAAATAGAAAATAAGCAGTCTTGGAGGTGGTGAATGTCCCCACTTGATCAGTGTATCATATGGTCCCTTCATTGAGCTTTAAATCTAGAGGTGTTCCTTAGAGGAGATATTTTAATCTGCCGTGCTAACCTAGGAAAATGTAGAGTTTTAAGGACAAGAAGATAGCTTCTCACAGTTTGTCTTATTCGAGTGATTATTCAGTTTAATTTTGAAAGGTACTCATCTTTTTGGAATAGAGTACGACTTTGTGTGGCCTTATATCTGAAATATCTTTTCTCCTCATGCTTTAGATAAAAGAATTGTTTATGGATGATTATGAAGAAGTTTTCCAAATCCAGTTGCCTAATGAGGAAGAAAGAAGAATGTTTTTTGAGGACTTAATTCTAAATCAAGCTGCTAAACCTCCTGCATCAAAACACAGTGCAGGTGAGGATGTTCTACTTAGAAAACTTTGCTAACTGTAAGTTAATAGCTATACAGTATTTGCTTTGGTGGTAATTTTCTAGCGATAATTTGTCATATGCTTGTATTTGAGTACCGTAAAAACAGGTTATTTAGGTGGTTCTTCTTCCTGAGGATTACACTAGGTAATTATTAGGTTTTAGCCTTCTGGAGTTCTGTTATTTCTGCAGTGTATCTCTAAAAGCAGCACACAGCGTTTCCTGCATAAGGATGCTGCCCCTCTAGTTACGCAGGCCAAACTCGTGGTTTTCTGCAGCTGCTGGTTTCTTGATTCTGCAGGTTGTTTTTCAAATGGTACCTAATTGCAAAACAATCGTTGGCCTTCTTTTATTGTATGAGTATCGTCCCAGTCATGAGCAGCGTAAGTTAAAAAGCTGTACTTCAAGCGGCATGGACCCAGAGTGCCATGCAGAATACAAGACTTAGGTCCTAATGTTTGCCATGTAAGACGTGTTTCCTAACCTTAATTATTTTGGAGTGTTACCGTGCAGTGCTGTAATGGCAATGTGACTGCATTTTTTTCCTGGTTTTACCCTGCCTTTTTCCTCTAGTGCTTCTTTGTGTGTCCAATTGTTACAGAGCGGTGACTTTTGCCAGAAAGTAAGTAAAAGTCAAGCGTTTCTCAGTGAAAAAATGGTAGAAATCCTGTCTCTGTCACCGCAGAAAGCGACTGTATTCCAGGTACAGGATACTTCACTGACACTGTATTCCAGATGAACAGAAATGCTGACTTGTGTCGTTCCAGATTCGTGGGTACACCGTATGACTCGTGGGAGACATTCTCAGGTAGAAGAGCAACAGGTGATGTGTGTCGATAAAGCCGTGGAAATGCTCACACAGCCAGTGATTGTGGATTACTACGAGCTCAAAGTAAGTCTAATGTCAATTTTGTTAATACTGAAGTAGGACCTTGCCTTGCTACGTGTAAATTAAGTCAGTTAACCAATGCCAATTAAAACAATTGATGGGAAGGATATCAAGCTTGTGAAATAATTCAACCTGTAATGGACTATGACTGTTGTGTTGCCACACCTGGTGTAGGCTGCTGTTCTTGATTTTGGTTCTCTTCCTAATCTTTCATTTAAAAGGGCTTGTTGAATTTGAAAATAGCCCACTAACAGCCTGCTAGTACTGTTGGTTATTAATGTCTTAACAGTTTTTATGATGGATTTGGGGGTTTGGTTTTGGGTTTTGCATGGTTTCATTTATTAGGAACCTGAAAAGAACCTTCCTATCTAGCCGTGATGACTTGAAACCTGAAGTTAGGTTGACGTAAAGCTCATCGAGGATAAAATACTAATACCGACTTTTCTGAAATTCTTTCAAAATCCAGTGTGAGAATTTCACATTCATACAGTTACAGTGTTATAAGGCTTTTCCAGTCCCTCGTAGAAGCTGCTATCCTAGGCTACAGTTGGGGAAAGGGTTAGAAATGGCCTAGCTGCAGGGGGTAAAAGAGATTCCTTTGCATGAATTGCAGAGGGTAGAACAAGGGCCTCATCTTCAGGGGATACTGCAGTGAGGAAGTTAGGAAAATGGCTAGGGTGGAGTTCTGGAGGTTGGCCAAAGCAGAGGAGGCCTGCTCTTTACCTGCCATGACGAGAGAGGGAGTATTACCCGGCTGTTTCCCCTGTGTGGGGAGAATGTGACCAGAGAGGAATCCCATGCAGTGCAGGGGCTTGCCAACACAATTTCTGTCACGTTTTTAAGCTGTGACCTAATTTGTGGAGGTGAAACTAACTTTTTAAAGCTGGCTTCCTAAGGAAGCAGATGTCAGGGGGTTTTGTTGGTCATGTCTGCTTTTGTGTGTAGAGAAGCCACACAGGTTTTTCAGAGAGTCAGGGTGCTAACAGTGTGTGCTCCAAAGTTACTGCCCACTGTGGAAATGGTACGGTAGAGCCCTTATATACGTTTCAGCTATGAGAGCTACAGTCATGAAACGCATCTTTCAGAAAATTCGTTTCATGGAACTAGCTGCTCATACCAGATGCCATTGGAACTAGCTGCTCGTACCAGAGAGCCTCTTTAGGATTCACCTGCAGTGAATAAGCTAGGTGAACCTCCAAAATGTAGCTGCTTGGTTTTGTTTGGGGGGGTTTGTTTGTTTATTTGCTTAGTAATAGGCCTAGAACTTTATGAACATATAGAAACGCATGCAGTCATCTATGTGGCAGCAATTAGAAATAGTTTCACATGGGATGGTGACCATACACCTCTGTCACATCCTGCCTTTTCTGTTTGCAGCAGCTGAAAGCACGCTGCGTGGCTTTTGTGCGTTTTATCTGCATGTTGCGTAGAATGAAGTTGAGGGGAATACTCGGCTTTTGTGCTCGTTGATCTGAGGGAGGCAGAGTCTGACGACAGGCAGTTGTGAGGCAGTAATACTTTCCTTTGGTACGGCTGCTCTCTTAAGCTACATCTTCACAGCCTCACACAACACACAGGCACTGAATAGCTCCAGCAGTGGAAGAAGGTGCTGCCACTAGTTTGTCACTGTCGTTTTCCCAGAGATGATTGCATTCACGTCTTTGGTAATGTGCTACAGGCAGAGTCACTCTGCTAGTTTCTCCACTCATCAGTTTAAAGGCAGGAGCCAACTGATGTACCTTTGCTCCCTGATCTGCTTCAGACGTTTGAGCAGTGTGTTCTGCCAGCAGAGCTGTAGGCACAGTATACGTTCAGCTAACGGGTAAAGGTGAGCACCCAAGTGTCACCGAAATCCGGGAATAAACCTCGTAACACCAATGTAGTGTTAAAAGGCAGGCATTCTTTATTGCAGCGCTGGATGCACGGGGGATAGTTCCACCCAACGTGCATACCTAGCCTACGAACACGCACATATTTTATTCTCAATACACACATGGTCACAATTACATCACATAGTTACATAGTTACTTCATTATGATTGGTGTAAAACTTTCTGGCTTTGCTTTTAAAGCTATATACTTAAAGAAATTCAGAGAGCATGCCCAGTGAGGGGTGGTCGTACCTTGGAGGTGGGTAGTTTTTAGCATGGAGGTGTGTTTTGGTATTATAATGAGATTATAATGAACAAAGTTCACTCAAAGGACATGATTTTGACAGAAAATGAAATATTATTTGGCTCACGTACCAATAATGCAGTTTATCAGTTCCATGGTACATACCGACCACACAGTTTATCAGTTCCATGGTACCACCAAGCTCTCAGGTCCTCATTCCTAAAATATTTTCTCATTCCCTACTATTGCTAATAATCTCATCTTGATTCCATCACCATGGTTAAAAAAGTTAAACACATCGGTTACAATCCCCCCTTTGGAAGTTTTGAAATAATCACCTTTTCAATACTTCCACTATACTAACTATTTTCTATGTGTTGGAAGAAACTCTGGGATTGTTTGTTTATTTTGCTGTTTTGCAACAGCTTGGATGATCATATGAGTGAGAGAAGTTTCACGAATAATTTGTTCTTTCAGATGTGTTAATCGATTCATCATTTTCCAAGTTATGATATATAATATTACTGACAAGGTCATACTGATCAAAACCAATGTTAAAAGAATCACGATGGGGTGACATAACTTGTTTAGGATGCCTGTAGCAGTAGGCGACCATCCGAAAAGTGTGTCCCACCATTTAAGTTCTGCATCTCTCTGCACTCTTTCAAAAACTCGATGTATTTCTTTCACATTGTGATGAACAGTTATTAGGGTTTTCTGCCCATTTTCCTTAATTTTTTCCAGAATTTCAATCAAATCTTTGTGTCGTAATAACTGTTTTACTAAAGTGAGATTCATTCCAATGGGGATAGGTAATAATTCATGAATCAACATGTAGTTAGACTGCAAAAGTTGGTGCGATGTGACCGGGGTCAAATAAGAAAAGTCACATCCATCAATCTTAGTAAAATTACAAATACAAAAATTTGAATTATTTTTAATCTCTACCACTACCTCATCTACATATAAAAAATCACAAACAGTTCTCAAGCATACACAGCCCTTGCCGATATATATAAGTATGGTTTCAGGGTTTTCGTTAGGATGAACCTCAAAATGGCAAATATTTTGTTCAGTGTCCAAACAAATGTCTTGTGCCTCAATTGCATTACCTTCACAGACAAATCCTTGTTGTTCCCGCACGATGCAAGATTCCAAATTAACAGTTTGCCATTTTTCATTCATCTTTCGGGCCCGTACTCTATGCTCGGAAGGATAGAGTATAGTTCCGTTATGGTTTATCCCTAATGCAATAATGGGGTAAATTGAGTATTTGGTAGCACTGGATATAGTGAGCACAAAAGTTGTAGCTCTGTTTGTAACGGGATCATAAGTAAAGTTTACCAGGCTCCACCAGGACTGGAGTTCTTTCTCAAAATCAGTAGCACTGTCCCAAATTATTTTCCTAATTTCAGTAGGGAGAGTGCCTTCTTCACCTTCTCTTATAATTGAGGCAGCCACCGACTGCATCCATAATTGAGCCTGAATGCAACTGAGAGCCAAGGAGAGGTTATTTTGGATCACCCCAAGTGCGTCTGTAATTAACTCGTGGTCCCTTACATTTATTCTTTCCCATGTGGGTAATATACTTGACAACAGCCACTGGTTAGTTCCTAAAGCCAGTGAAGAGGATTGTAAAGGTTGTTGTAATCTAGCCAAATCACTAATTGAGGCTGCCAATTTGTTCATTATTACTTCTGAATCAATGCTATTTAAAACTCCCAATCCTGTTCCCAAAACACCGGTCAAGTCTCTTTGTGTTCTTTTCGTAGTAAGAGTTCGTTTTTGTAGCCAGGTTGTCCACCCCTCATATGAGATTTTTAAGAAAGGTGAACAAGCTGGTTGAATATCTGAAACATTGTTTTGCATTGACAATTCAACTTGTTTGAGAGACCATGCCGGGTTAAACAACATTTGTTGCAAGCCTGTATTTCTGATCACGTATGGTCCAATTTCAAAGATTTTCGGGTTAAGCGCAACAATTGGTTGGGTAGTAGGTATTATAACGTCTATTTTAAGTTCTCCCCAGTATTTGGTGTTATTTTTACCACATATCACTTTACGGGAGTATTGTACAGTAGTCAAATTTAACCAACAGTCTAAATTTTGATCTTTACACAAAATAGGGCCATGTGATCCATTTTCATAACTGTTTATAGGTTCAATGCGAGATTCAGTGATTAATCTGCATCTTATTGTGATGTCATTCCCTTGTGGTACCATAAAAGAGGGGGTGACTTCACTTTTACTAGTTAACGTAAAAAGGGTATCTGTGCCAGCGTGCGTGACTACTGCAACAAGCATCACTAGGGGTTTAGTTACAACATTTATCTTGAATTTGAATGTAAGGCTTCGTAATCCTCCTGTCAATGGATTAAGTCGCCAATTGCATATCACATAAACTGGCTTAGTCAAAGTAAAATTGTGCCAACAATCTCCTTGTTCCTTAATACAGAATTTGGTGATTTCAACATTATTGGTACTAGGGTCTAAGGAGTAATTACCGACATTCTGCTGGCGGCAACACGTAATGAGAGAATCTTGTTTGTTACATTTCCATTCTGTGGTGGGACAGAGTCTCGTTGTAAGATTAGAACTAGGGTCTAATAGATTTCCGGTGATGGTAACTGAAGAAGCTTTCTCATGAAGAGATCCTTCCATCTTTCTGCATCCTACTTGGATTTTTTCTCCAATTGTTCCTGTTAAGACACGGACCCAGTCCTTTCTGTCCCATTCCCACTCAGGTGAGTGGTAAACTTCAGATTCATGCATTACCACAGTGGCTAAATTTGGGGAACGGTCTTTGGGATATGGTCCCATCATAGCTTGGGACCATGGCCATTCTGTATTTCTTTGGCTACAGATCAGCGACAAAACACAAAAAAGTGTTATTAACCCAATCAAACAATTCATAATATTCATAGTTCAACACATAACATGCAAACCCTTTATAAATTTTCCATTTTGAAAACCAGTTCTTTTAGCTTTCCAGTTCCCTGTCAAATTTTCTACACAGTCTGAGTTTCAAAGGTCCTTTTTGCATAGATGTCCACTGCTCTGACGGTGCCTTCTTTACTCGAGTATAATGAATCCACGGCTCCACTCCTTCTACCTTAACTGCGGTATAAGTTGTCAACAGTACCTGGAAGGGTCCCTTCCACTTTTCTTGGAGTGGTTCAGAACTCCATGTTCTTATATACACAAAGTCACCCGGCTGGTATGGATGTACAGGCGTATCAAGAGCAAGCGGTCTGGTCAGCACAATATATCTTCTGAGCGCTTCGAGGGTCTTTCCTAAAGAAATCAGATATGTTTTCAAATCTGTTTCCCCTGTTACCCTCATGTCCCCTGGGATTAAAGGAGTTTGGTAGGGTTTGCCATATAATATTTCATATGGACTTACACCGTCTTTAGATCTTGGTTGGATTCTTATTCTTAACAGAGCTAATGGCAAGGCCTGTGGCCATTTCAAAATATTTCATATGGACTTACACCGTCTTTAGATCTTGGTTGGATTCTTATTCTTAACAGAGCTAATGGCAAGGCCTGTGGCCATTTCAAAGATGTTTCTTGGCAAATTTTACTCATTTGTCTTTTCAAGGTCTGATTCATTCTTTCAATCTTCCCGCTTGATTGCGGTCTCCAGGGAGTGTGTAAGTCCCATTTTATCCCCAGAATTTTACTTACTTGCTGGACTATTTCTGCTACAAAATGTGGTCCTCTATCAGAAGACATGCCCAATGGTACCCCAAACCTTGGTATTATCTCTTTTAACAATATTTTAATCACTTCTCTCGCTTTGTTGGTGCGACAAGGAAAAGCCTCTGGCCATCCAGAAAACGTATCAATCAGTACCAGCAGATATCTATACCCATTTTGTCTGGGTAATTCAGAAAAATCGATTTGCCAATAATCTCCTGGGGAATTACCCTGCTTTGTTACTCCTAAAGGTGCTTTCCTCTGGTTTAAAGGATTATTTTTAAGACAGATCGGGCACTTAGCTATTATTGACTTAATTATTCCTGTCATTCCTACGCACACTACAAATGTTTTCAAATTTGTAACCATGGCATCTACACCCCAATGTGTCTGTTCATGTTGCTCTTTTGCAAGTTCCAACATAATTTGTGGGGTTACTATTACCTGATTTTCTGGTGTTACCCACCATCCCTCTGCATTTTGGGATGCCTTTAAATGCTCTGCCAATTGTTCGTCTAATTTACCATATCTTACTTTTACATTTGGAATTTTTACCTGTTTTACTGGTACCAGTGCAAGGATACCTCGTTCTGCAGCCTCTTTTGCAGCTTTATCTGCCAACCGATTACCTATATTGACAGCCGTCTGACCAAATTGATGAGCTTTGCAATGCATTACGGCCACTTCCTTTGGTTTTTGCACATCTTGCAGGAGCTGAAGAATTTCCTCCTTATGTCTTATAGGTGATCCTTGGGCTGATAACAGCCCTCTTTCTTTCCATATGGCTCCATGAGCATGGATCACACCAAATGCATATTTGGAGTCAGTCCATATGTTTACTCTTTTCCCTTCAGCCATTCGTAAGGCCTGCTTCAGCGCCACCAATTCTGCTTTCTGTGCTGATGTATTTGCAGGTAGTGTCCCTGACTCCAATATTTTGTCGATGGTGACAACAGCATACCTGGCCATTCGCCTTCCTTCTTGCACAAAACTGCTTCCATCCGTGAACAGTTCCAGATCAGGATTCTCCAAGGGTTCGTCCTTCAGGTCCGGTCTGCTGGAATAAACTTGTTCAATGGTTAACAGACAGTCATGTTCCAATTTCTCAGTAGGATTTTCTGTTGACAGGAACATTGCTGGATTTACAATTGCTGTGGTTTTTAATTCCACATCATCTTGTTCCAATAGGACAACCTGGTATTTCAACATTCTGCTAGGGGATAACCAATGACCCCCCTTTTGTTCTAAGACAGTTATTACCATATGCGGTACATATACCACTATTCTTTGGCCCATAGTCAATTTTCGGGCTTCCTGAATCAGCAGCACCGTTGCTGCCACGGCACGCAAACATCCCGGCCATCCTTTACTCACAGTGTCAAGTTGTTTGAAGAAGTACCCCACCGGTCGCTTCCAAGATCCCAGTCGTTGCGCCAGCACTCCAAGGGCCAGATGTTGCCTTTCGTGTACAAACAGCTCAAAAGGTTTGGTTAGATCAGGTAGACCCAGTGCAGGGGCCGTCATTAATGCCTTTTTAAGTTCTTTAAATGATTTATGGCATTCAGGTGACCAAGTCAGGTATTGATCTTTAGATTCTTTCAGGGCTTCATATAGGGGTTTCACATACAGTCCATAATTTAAAATCCAGAGTCGGCACCATCCAATCATTCCCAAAAAGGCTCTCAGTTCCTTTGGGCTGTTAGGTTCGGGAATCTGACAAATGGCTTCTTTCCTTTCGTTTCCCAATTGTCTTTGTCCTTGCGATATCTCAAATCCCAAATAAATCACTGCTTCTTTCCCTATCTGAGCCTTGTTTCTGGAGACTCTATATCCTCCCTGGCCCAGGAAATTCAATAAACTGATAGTCATTTCAAAACATGTTTCTTTACTTTCTGCTGCTATCAGGATGTCATCCACATATTGTAGTAATATGCCTTCTCCTTGATTCTGTTTCTTCCACATTTCTAATTCCTTTGCCAATTGGTTTCCAAATATTGTAGGGCTATTTTTAAATCCTTGTGGAAGTACAGTCCATGTTAATTGCGTTTTCCTTCCTGTAGTGGGACTCTCCCATTCAAAGGCAAATATGCCTTGACTTTTGGTATCCAGAGGTATGCAAAAGAAGGCATCCTTTAAATCCAGCACAGTAAACCATTTATGTTCCTCCCTCAGAGATGTCAGCAAGGTATATGGATTGGCCACTACTGGGTGTATATCTTGAACTATCATCTGATTTATGACCCTTAAATCCTGAACTATTCGATATTCCCTGCCTCCTGATTTCCTTACTGGTAATATAGGGGTATTATATTCTGATTCACATTCTACTAACAGCCCATATTCTAAAAATTTTGTGATTAATTCCTCTAGCCCCTTTCGGGCTTCCCATTTGAGAGGGTACTGTCTTTGTCTTACCGGCTTGGCTCCAGGTTTTAAAGTCACCTTTACCGGTTCTGCCAGTTTGGATCGTCCCGGAACTCCACTTGCCCATACCAGGGGGATAACTGCATTGTCCACTACTTCTGGAATCTGTTCCTCCTTGGGGGAATCCTGTAACACAAACACTCTCGCCTCTATAGCTTTTGATTCTGGTATCAGTAATCTAATTTCTCCATCTTTAAAAATAATTTGTGCCTCTAATTTGCTTAATAAATCCCGCCCCAATAAAGGCAATGGACATTCGGGCATATATAAAAATTGATGTGTTATCCACTGTTTTCCTAATTTAAATTTTAATGGTTTCAAAAAGGGCCGGTTTTGTTTCTGCCCCGTCGCACCAACAACCTCTGCAGATTTATGGCTAAGTTTTGCTTTACATGTGTTCAATACCGAATATGTAGCCCCTGTATCTACTAAAAATTCCATTTCTTCATTCCCTAGCTTTAGTGTAACCAGGGGCTCAGCTAGGGTTGATTCCCCCGGTCCCCTTCATGATTCATTATCCAAGGTCATCAATTTAATGGCCTGAAGCATTGGATCTAATCCCCCAGCTTTGGGGCAATCCTTTTTCCAATGCCCATGCTCCTTGCAGATAGCACATTGGTCTCCTGCTAATCTGGAGACCACCCTTCTCCTTCCAAGCCCCCGATCAACAACGCTCATTCCTCGTCCCCTTCCCATGCCTCCTTTATTATTCTCAGTCAGAGCGGCCAGAATTCTCCCATCCCTTCGCGTGTCCCTTCGCATTTGTCTAACTTCTTTTTCCTTTTCCCTGTTGTTATACACAGTCCAGGCAATTTCAAGCATTTTACCTAAGTCTCTGGACTCAGCCCCTTCCAATTTCTGAAGCTTTTTCCTTATGTCTGGGGCTGATTGTCCCATAAATATAGAGGCCAATTGTAAAGCTTCCTCTGGTTTTTCTGGGTCCAGATTGGTATATTTTCTAGCAGTCACCTTCAGTCTTTCCATAAAGGCCAAAGGGGATTCATTTAATTCTTGTCTTATTTCATATAATTTAGACCAATTAATTGCTTTTGGCATTGCATTTCTAATGCCAAATAAAATCCACTTCTGGTACCTAGTCAACATTCCTCTGGGCCCTGGCTGATTAGGGTCCCATTCAGGGTTTGTGGATGGAAAATTCTGGTCCACCGATCCTTGTATATTTCCATTAGCATGGGCACTTTCTACTTGTTTTCGGGCTGTGTTTAATACCATTTTCTTTTCAGTGTCTTCCAATAATGTATCCAATATTACTTGCAAATCTTCCCAATCAGGATTTTGGGTTCTAATTATTGTTTCCATTACTTTGGCAACTCTTTCTGGGTCATCCCGATAGGTGCCTGCAGTTTCTTTCCATGCTCTTAAATCGGTTATGGAGAAGGGGACTTTCACCATTACCGGACCCTCGTTGCCAACAGCCTGTCGAAGAGGGGCCTGGAGGGGAGTTAATCCGTTTCCTCCCCCTCTTCCCCTTGTTCTCCCAGCAATTGGGCTGAATTCTTCCACCTCTTCTTCCACAAGAGGGGCGGAAGCATTATTGGCCCCCAGATTTTGACCCCCTTGATCATTTCCTAACCTCCTGCGAGGCGCAACTAACAGTTCAACATCATCATCTTCAAATTCACATTTAAAACACCGTTTACCACTATCACAAGATGAGCAACCTGTTTTTAAATCTTTATCAGGTTCCTGCCCCTTTAATGCCATTACCGTAGAACTAGATGAAACCAATTCACATTGTCTTTGCCATTCCGGATGATTTCGCAGCGTGAAAAACAAATCCACATATGCCATTTCATGCCATTTACCTTCCCTTTTACAAAATAACATTAGTTGCAAAATTGTGTTATACTGCAACGTCCTGTTTTCCGGCCACTTTTCCCCATTCTCTAAAATATACAGTGGCCACCAGTGATTACAATATTCAATCAACTGTTTCTGAGTCAAAGGATCAATGTTTCCCAGATCTTTCCAATGTTCCAAAATACATCCCAGTGGTGTTTTTCGTGGGATTGATTTCTTACTCGGAAAAGTACCCATCTCTCAAGGACTCAGTGGTTGTGATTGTGCACTATCACAAGCACTAGTCAGAGGGACTCCAACCCGTGTTAGAGCTCCCTCAGGGATTTCCCCTGCCACTGGAAATCCCAGGGATTTCTGCTGCCACCAGAAATCCCAATCTTGGAGGCTTCCCCTCCCCAGTGGGCCCTGCTCCACAGGCTTTCGCCTATCAGAGACTTTTACCTGAAACGTCTCCTCAGCCCAACTCTGCGCAGCTTTCACCGCACCTTACGAGCAGGCCTCCCGTGCTCCTAGTGTGGGCCTGTCCCAATGCGGGCCTGTCCCGGTGCGGGCCTGTCCCAATGTGGGCCTGTCCCGGAGAGCCACAGGCTCCTTGAACCTAGTGTGGGCCTGTCCCAATGCGGGCCTGTCCTGGTGCGGGCCTGTCCCAATGTGGGCCTGTCCCGGTGAGCCACGGGGCTCCTTGAATAAGGCCTTCAACTTGTAAGAGAAAAAAACAATATTCAAATCAAATAAGAATGCCTTTACCTCTCCCAGGGGTCTTGCTCAGAGCTCTTCGGTCCGGGGATCAGAGGTTCTCCCCGAGAATTCCCCGGTGCTGGCTGGAGATCCTGCGATCCCACGGATCCGTCGAGGTTCAAAAGCAGAGTCCCATCTGGGTTGCCAGAAACTGTCACCGAAATCCGGGAATAAACCTCGTAACACCAATGTAGTGTTAAAAGGCAGGCATTCTTTATTGCAGCGCTGGATGCACGGGGGATATTCCCGGATTTCGGTGACACAAGGATGCTTCTGTTTCCAGCTGGCACAGCTGGATCCAGAAGATTTGTAGCCTGGCTTCCACAGATCCATTTTACAGTGCCCTGCATTGCAGCAACACTTTCTCTAATAAAATGGAACAGTGGCTTTGCTGTGGCAGCAACTCTACGACAAAGTGGGTTGTGTCATTCCCTGCTGTTCTGGAAGCAGTTGATTCGCAATTAGGATTGTCGCTGTGATAGATTGACTGGTAATAAAACAGTGTCTGAAATTTAAGCTTTCCTCTTCTCTGAAGTATGAAAAAGTAACTCCTGTTCTTCAGTTAAATCTTGTGAGATATTTAATCTGTTCTCTGAACCGTCACTCATGTTTCATAATATAAGAAGGTAGGATGTCGTTTGTGTTGTATTGTTACTGTTTAGCTTCTGAAAACATGACGAGCCTATTCAAAGGATCTTGCACTATTCCAAACTTGTAGTTTCCTTTTTCTTTTTTTCAGCAACTGTTGCGTTATGTCACGGCGGTAACTAAAAAGTACGACATATTTCGCATGGAAAGACTATGTGCTGTTCTTTGTCAGTGCATTTACCAGCATCGGGAAGATTACGACAAAACTGCATTAGTGAAGGTAATTTTTTCTTTTCTTACAGCACTTTCTATCATTGTTATGCACGTGTGTCTTAGGCACGTGTATGTGCGCACTCTGGACATCACGCTTCCTTAGCATTACTCTTTACTGCTTAGTTGCCTGTGTTACGAGGCGCTTTCATTTCAGTCTGGAAGAGGTTTATCCCTATTGCAAAACCATTGTTGTATTTGGCATAAGTGTTGGCAGTTTCAGCAGGAAATGGCTTGAACTGGAAGACAATGGGTCCACCCACACAGCCCTCTCAAAGCAGTTAACCTCAGTCTGTCAACAGTCCTTCTCCAGAACCTTTTTAGGGGTGGGGGGGCTACATAAGGAGGGTGCTTTCCCCAGTCTGTTGCTGCCTCTTTCTCCCCTTCCAGGCAGTCAGACACGGTAACACTTCATATAGTAGTCGTTCCATTCCTGAAAAGAAATTAGGTAGGAAACCTAACAAGAGTTTGAGACTTTTCTCTGGTCTCACCACAATCTCTTTTTAACAAGCATGGCTCGAGCATCTTTAAGTTGACACATGGGGAGATTTCTGCCTCTGGCGGTTTAACCTTAATGAGTCAAATTCTCTGTTCTTTTCCTCTAAGAGAGGATTTCTGAGTTGTCAGAACTCTTCCAGAGATGCCCTTGGTCCCACTCAGGCATTCCCAGCATTGAGTCGATTGAGATAGGTTGGAGAGTCAGGTTTCAGATTCAAGATCCTTGAATCCATTTGTCTTTGAGATGCTTGTGACTGAGAACAGATGAAATTCTTTACGCCTCTCGGCCTGCCTTAAAAAAGAGGAGGCCTCTTCTCTTCAGCTCGGGTCATCTTGATCTCTTCTTCCACATCAGAGAAGGAGTTAGAACAGACGTTCTGTTCTGATTGTGCAACAGGGAGGAGTATTTGGATTCAGGGAGGCCGTTCCTGAAAAACGGGCCCATCTCTCAGCTAGCATAATGATGTTGTTTAGCATGAGAAGGGATTTATTAATGTTATCTTTGGGCTTGTGAGGTTTTGTGACTTGAAGCATCAAAAGTTGAGACTTGATTTCTTTGTTTCCTACTTCTACCTTTAGCTTTAACAAAAAAAAAAAGTCTCCTCTTCAGAGTGACACTGCAAGTCAGTCAGGAGCAAGCTCTACTGTATGAAGAGCTAAGACTTTAACAAGTAATTATTCAGAGTGCAGCAAATAATGTTTCCAGCTTTTAGTTGTGCCTTTTCAGGAACTGTCTCCTCTTTCTAACTGTTGGAACCGCTGTTGATACAGTTCCATAGTCTCTTGATACAGAACCACGCAGTCTCTGTAGTCCATTTTGGACACATAAGCATGTGTTTGAAGCTAGCGGGTATAGAAAGATGTTATGGTGGTGCTAGCGGATGTATTTGCTCAATATTACTATACTATGTATGTGTGTACAGATCCTTTATTAATATTTTTATGAAGAAATAAACAGGGTTCTTAAGCTGTTGTTCATGCTGACTGCTAGTTTGTCTTTTTTTCTTATTAGGAAATGAAGAAAGAAATTGCAGCCTTCAGTTATGCTCAGTGCTGATTTCCACATACTTGACTTCTACTCTTATGTTTTCTTTTCACTGCATGTTGTTATCTGTACATAATTAATTCAATAAAGATTACTTCTACATATATATTTCTACATATGTTAAACAAATACATCTTAAAATTTATTAAGAAAGCTCAAATAAAGTCCTTTAACTGCTTTTATTTGATATTGTTGTCCTATATATATTTTATGTGACATACTGCTGTGATTGATTGCCTTTGGAACGCTGCAGACCTCAACGTCTCCCAGATAACTGCAGTACCTCTCTTGAACAGAAAATGATAAACTTTTTATCATCGTTTTGCAACTTGTGGGAATACGTTGTTCTGCACTCGTCTGTGGTGCTGTAGAGCCCATCGCATATTCCATCAAGGTTTTAAACCAAGTCTCATTTTGGTACATGAAAAGTAAATCCTTTAGAAACCTCTCTCAATGCAGTTGAGAGGTGGATTTTTTTCATTATGTGACAGCACCTCAAGGGGCTTTCACAGAATTAACAACCTACAGAAAGTATGTAGGAGAAACACTCCACAAACATAAGAACTTTTGCTATGGCATATTTTTGCCTGTCCAAAAAACCTAACTTGAAACAAAGGAAAATACTACATTGGAAATATAATAACGGAATTCAGGTTATTTTTCATTAGCCTGCCTTGGCTGCTGTCACCAATTTTTGACGGGACTGTGGGAGCAGTTTGTTAGCCGTGCTCCCCGCGTAACTGTTGGGAAAACTGAACAGGAGTGACTGTGGAAAGGAAGAACCAGAAACATTCCTGGGATCAAAACTTTTGCTCTTCAAAGCTTTGATCAAACTCCTTCCTGGCACTAGTCTGGACAGGATACTGCACCTCTACAGGGGCTTTGGGTTTTTAATGGTAATTGCGTAAATCGTGGGTCTTCCATGACCAACTGGTAACTCTTTAACGGTTCCCACAAGCCACATCTTTATTTTCTCTCTCAGGGAAACACATCCCATTTTAGTGTCTGAACCAAAATGGCAAACAGTGATGAAAGAAACAGAATGTAGAAACGTATGCACTGGGAGTTAAAACTAAATACTTAAGTATCTAGGTATGTAGTAAAGGGTCTCCTTTCTCCAAATTCTCTAACTAAACCAGAAAAAAAAAAAGGGGGGGGGCGGCGGCGGGCAGAGGTTGTGGGGTTTTTTCCTCACAGCCGTTACTTCTCGCTCGTCCCTGGTTTGGGGATCTGGACCCTGCGGCAATGGCCTCCCCCAGCGACAGCTCGGGGCGCCCGAGGGAAACTCGGGGCTGGCGTCGGAGAAAAAGCCTTCACGGGGCTGGAGACGCCGCCGTCCTTAAAACCCGTCTGGGTGCTCGGCGGGAGGCTCTACGCGGAGCCCAAGTCTGGCGGCAGAGGAGCGGGCTGCGAGGGCGCCGCTGCCACCTGGGCACTCCCGGCCTGCTATCCCCGCGCCTCCCTGCCGCAGCCGCTTCGCGCCGGCACCTCGCCCGACCGGAGGACGACGAGACGCCGGCGGCCCCCGGGCTGAGGCGCTGCGGCGCCGGGGCAGCCCCCCGCGGCCTCGGCGGGGCCCGGCCGCCCTCTGGCTGCTGTCCGCCGCCTGACGGGCGGGGCGGCGGAGCGGCTCCGCCCCCGCTCCCTGCCAGGGAGGCTGAGGCACCGGCCGCCGCTGCCCGGCCTCCCCGCGCGCCCGCCCCGGGGCAGCGAGGCGCCGGGAGGAGACGAGCGGGCGCTGCGGGCGGCGGCGTTGGGAGTTCCCGGCTCACCCGCCGCCCCCCCGCCCCAAAAGAAGGGCAGTAGTTTGTGAGACGCAAGATGGTGGCGCGGCTGGGAGCGAAGGCGGCAGGCGGGCGGGCGGCGCGGGCGCGGGCTGAGGGGGCGAGGCGGAGCGGCGCCGTCAGGTAGGGGCTCGCGTCTCCTGCCGGCTCTGGCTCTGGCGCGGGCAGAGTAGGGGGCTCTCGGCGCCGGGAGGCGGGAGGGTGACACCCCCCTCCCCCGGGGAGGCCTGCCCCCCGCACGGCCGCGCTTGCCCCCGGGGAACCGTTTTCTTGAATTTTTGAGTAGACACAGGAGCAACTTTGTCCCTTTTGAATTACGCACTCCCACAAACATTGCTTTCTAAGGAGAAGGTACTTAGAAGAGGGGTTGTTGGACAAGAAATGAAATCTCTTTCAACCCCACTTCCAATTATCATTGCAGAGAAAATGGTATGGGGAAGATTTGTGATATCTCCAGATTCACCTGTGTCTTTGCTAGGACGTGATCTTTGGCAGGAATTTGGTACTCAAATACTCCTTGCTCCGGCGGGAATCAAATTAATAATCATGGGAGCAGAAATTGTGCAAATTCCACAAGAAGAAGAAGAATCGGCTTTTAAAATTCCAGGAGGACTTGAAGCAGTTCTCCAAGGGAACTATGGAGCAGCTCTGGTGATGATCTAGGATTGTTGTTATCTGCAGAACCGGTAAGAATTAAAACAAAAGGAGGGTCAGCTCCCTCAATTAAAGAGTACCCGATTGCAGATGAGGCTATCCCAAGTATTCAAAAGCAGATTGTAGTTTTCTTAGAAAAAGGAATACTCAAGGAATGTCAAAGTCCATAGAATACTCCAATCTTGCCAGTAAGTAAACATCGATTAGATAAGGATGGGGATCCAGAATATAGATTTGTTCAAGATCTCCGTGCAGTAAATGAGCATGTCATTTCCCCACACCCTGTTGTCCCTGACCCAGATTTAATTCTTCCCCAAATACCTGTATGGGCACAATATTTGATCATTTTGGATTTCACAGGAGCATTTTTCAGGATACCTATTGCTGAAGAAAGTCAATTGATTTTTGCCTTCACTTGGCAAGGGAAACAGTTGACTTGGACACGCTTGCCACAAGGGTCTACTAGTTCACCAACCACCTTTCTCTCAAATTCTCAGAAACGATCTAAGAGACTTAAAATTTCCTGGGGGTTCTGTTTTGATTCAAGTATGTTGATGATTTGTTACTAGCAAGCCATACGGCTGAAGATTGTATGCGGGATAGTGAATATTTGTGCATCCACCTTGCAAAAAAGGGTCACCGTGCATCTCTATCCAAAGTGCAACTCTGTCAACACCAGGTAAAGTATCTGGGGTTTATTCTTAAACCAGGGAGGAGAGAAGTAGATCCAGAACGGGTAAGAGCTCTACAAGAAATTCCCAGACCAGTAACAAAGAAACATTTCGGGGGATTTTTAGGACAAGTAGGATTTTGTAGGCCGTGGATTCCTGGATTCAGTGAAATAGCGAAACCTCTTAATGAGGCAACAAAAAATGAGCAAGTGGAACCACTAGCTTGGGGTCCTGAACAAGAAAAAGCTTTTTGTGCATTAAAGGGAGCATTAATGCAAGCTCCAGCTTTGGGGCTTCCAGCCTGTTCTAATCCCTTTAAACTTTATTGCACAGAAAACAAAGGAACGGCAAATGGAGTTTTAGTTCAAACTTCAGGGCCACATGAAAGCCCTATCGCCTATTATTCTTGCACATTAGATTCAGTAGCAAGAGGAACTCCGTTTTGCATAAGAGCTGTGGCTACCGCTGCTGAGTTAGTAGAAAAAAGCCGGAACATAGTCTTGGGACATCCCCTAGTAGTCTGTGTGCCACGTGACGTTGAAATATGATTGAAACAATATGCCGAGAAAGCACTTTCTCCACAAAGAGCCCATAAATATGAACTAATACTGTTGCTTGCTGACAATTTCAGATTGGAAAGATGGAATACCTTGAATCCTGCCACCTTAATGCCACTGCCCACGTATGGAGAAAAGGATGAACATGATTGTGAACAGATGATCAAAGTGACGAGCAAACCACGAGATGACTGACAAGATCAACCTTTGGATAACCCAGATATGAACTTGTTTACTGACGGTTCCTCCTATTATGAAGAAGGATGGAAATGTACTGGGTTTGCTGTTACCACGGAAAGGAAGGTATTGTTAGCAGGAGCTTTGCCTCCCGCTTTAGGTGCTCAAGGCGCAGAGATCGTCGCCCTCACGAAAGCTGCACAATATGCGATCGGAATACGGGTTAATTTGTATACTGACTCTAAGTACGCGTTTGGAGTTTGTCATGCTACAGGTATGCTGTGGAGAGAAAGGGGGTTTCTCACGTCAGCAGGTGAAACGATCGCCCATGGACAGCAGATTCAAGAACTTTTGGAGGCGATCCAATTACCATCTGAACTAGCAGTAATATATATTAAAGCACACACCAACCAAGAGAATCAATTGGCAAAAGGGAATGCGCTCGCGGTCCAGGCTGCAAAAGCGGCAGCCCGACAAGTCATCTTTGCAATGACACTGACCCATCAAGGAGAGCTCGACCGGGAATTGCCAGACACGCAAAAGCTGTTTGAGGAACTTCCTGAGGAAGACAGCCAGCTCTGGGAGAAGCTGGGAGCCGAACAGCAGAATGGACAATGGACTCTAGGGGGTAAGCCGTTACTCCCAAAAAGGTATTTAATACCGATTGTGCGATGGCACCACGAGAAAACCCATGGTGGACCTGAGAATATAGCTTTGCGAGTGCAGAGATTGTGGGCAGCCCCGGGGATTTACACTGCTATGAAAAGAGTTTGTGAAGGGTGTCGACTGTGCAAACAGTATGCCTCTTTGAAAATCAAGGCACCAGCAGGAAAGCGACCTCCAGCAACATATCCTTTTCAAAAACTACAGACTGACTACGTGGAGATGCCTAGGGCTATGGGATATGCTTATTCACTTGTGATTATTGATCAGCTTTCGGGCTGGGTGGAGGCTTTGCCAACTCGAAAGAATGACTCAAAAGCGGTGGTTAAAGCTCTGTGAAAAGAGATAATACCTAGGTACGGAGTTCCTGAAATAATTGACTCGGACAGGGGAGCACATTTCTCTGCCGCAATTTTAGTGCAAATTTATCATTCATTAAATACCAAGATGCAATTGCACACACCTTGTCATCCACAATCGTCAGGACAAGTAGAAAGGATGACTAGGACGATCAAAGACAAATGAGTAAAGACCTGTAAACAAACTGGCTTGAAGTGGCCAGAAGCATCAAATGTAGTCCTTTGGGACATTAGAAATACACCGAGGCAAGCAGTAGGTGTATCTCCAGCAGCAGTTTTAGTTTGGGAGAATTTTAGCAGTACCTGGAACTTCTACTCCAGCAAAAACAAGCCTTTTGGATGGAGATGAAGGAGGTAACTCAATATTTATTGTACTTGCAGAATTCTTTTATGCAATTACGAAATCATGCTTCTTGGTATCAAGGGATAACACCTGAAATTCAGGTACGCAATATTCAACCAGGGGATAAAGTCTAGATAAAGAATTTTAAAACGGAAAAATAGATTTGAGCCCAAATGGGAAGGACCTTACATGGTGTTATTAACCTCCTTTTATGCTGTAGATTAGCTATGAAATAATCTACAAGGAAAAGAGACGTGGATCCATCACTCACAGTGTGCTTAAAGATTCCGCGACAGAATGAAAATCAACGCACTGCTGTATTTGCTGATTGGTTTTCTCTTGAGTCAGACTGATACCTTGTAGACAAAGTTCATCCTGCGATACCGAGATGTACTTACAAATGGAACCATAGCACAATATAGTAATACTAGTCTCTGGGAGCAAACCTGTTGTAAAGTTTGGGGAACTAAGAATGCAAAGGGGCAAAATATTGTAGTAGGTAGAAATACTGAGATTGTATGGAATCCTTTTTTTAATCCTAATGTTTTTCTAGACTTTTGTGTTAGATTTGTGATGGGAGATCCTGAGACTGGAACGGAATCATCAAGAAGTTATACATGGAATATGTGTCCATATCACACACACATATATATATATATGAGCCGCAAACAGGAAGAGGAACCTGGTGCGTCAACCATCACTTCTGGGTAATGACAGAGGGTAAACACAATGATTGGTGTTGTATCAATTTGAATCTGACAAGTCCATTCTTTTCTGTAATGTATTACATTATCAGAGATGGGTTTAGGAATTTTCCGGTAGCACATGATTATGATTTTCCATGGGGTTTTCAAGCTGGCATTTCTAATACTGACAAAATAATGACCAACTCTAGATTAAGTAAACAAAGTGTAGTTGGAAATGAAGAGGAAACTTTTTGGTTAAATAACACTCATGTTTCTTTAATGAAGTCCTTTGCGAAAGAATCGGAATTGTACTGAATGTTGGCTTTGTGCATCTTTACCAAAATCTGTAGGTCGTGGGTTTGATTTAATTGGTATTCCAATTCCGAAGGATTCCGTTTGGGAAAAGTTTTGGAGAAATCCCTCTATAAGGACTAAATATGAGGAGCAAATACTAACCCTCAGAATTCCTCCTTGAGACGAATATCGTAACATCCTCTGTGTAGCGAGATGTTACCCCCCCGAAAGTTGGACTGGGCAGTTTTGTCTTAACCACACTTTTGTGGGAAATTGGACTAAATGTAACACAACTAATCATATTCAATCTCGCTTGAGCTGGGCCTGGAGGGGGCCAAAGGCACTGGGAGTATTTTGGTTATGTGGTTGGTGACAAAGCTTATAAAGCACTTCCACCCCGCTGGGGAGGAATTTGCACTCTAGGATTGGTAACTGTGGATTTACAACTTCTCCCTAAAACTATAAATGCTTCCAATCTGGCATCGCACCTTTTTAACTCGGTGTTAAAAGGACCAATAACCCACTAATAGAAAACCCCTCAGGATTTCACTCTTTTCTCCGATGGTTCATGCCATCTTTAGGGGTGAGTGAACTGGAAAAAGCGATTTTAAACATATCAGGAGAAACTGAAAAACTGGCACATTATACCGCTCGTGGGTTAACAACCTTGCAAATTGAAATTGCAGAACTTTCCAAAATGACCCTACAAAATCGTATGGCCCTAGATATGATGTTAGCATCACAAGGCAGAGTTTGTACAATGCTAAATGTGAGGTGTTGCATGTATGTAGATCGTTCAGGGGAATTATTGACTGACGTACATAAAGCCTGGGAGATTAGTTCTCAAATGCCACAAGTACAAAAAGACGATACATCTTGGGGTTTTCCTGATACTGTGCCGTGGTTGACTTCCTGGGCTCCTGATTTCTCTGTGTGGCTCAAAAAGGCGCTTGCTGTAGCAGCCTTAGTGATCATAGGGATTGTATGCAGAATAGTGCTTTTTCAATGTTGCATAACCTGTTTTTCTAGTGTAGTAGCAAACTTACAAGGAGCTTGGAGATATCAATAATTGCAGGGATTGCAATGAAAACAAAAGGAGGGAACTGTCAAAAATATAGAAGCTTAGCTATAAGAAAACTGACATTAACTAGAAAGCTGCTTAAGGCTTAGAACTGTTTTAAAGCCTATAATTGTGGGAAAGGGGTTTCTAATCAAGGTAATAGGTAATGGAGCTAACTGACCATGGCAATGTACAATGCTGCTACGTTCCTTGTACAGTCCCTACCCAACCGGACAATAGGCCTGGGAATATTAATCTTATGAAGTAAGTTGTAACGGACAAGTGTATCCACAGCGAGGATACTGCGCATGCCTGCAAGAAGAGGGTCATGCCAGCGAACACGGGTGCGAGACCACTGACGACCACCAGAGACCCCTTGAGGACCACCGACTCAAATCACTGAGCATGCGTGATGGGGAGGAGAATAGGGAAATGATTCCAAGAAATGATTATCATAGGACTGCCTTTTCTCGGAAAAACAATGAATATGTATATTTTGATTCTATAGAACCTGTATGTTGGTGATCACCTGGCATGCGCGTTTGGGGGAGCTGTTTCCCCCGTGCATCCAGCGCTGCAATAAAGCAAACCTAGGGTAACTCACGTCCGGTAGATTTTCTTTAACAATAACTCCTGGGGAATACTGGCCAATGGACTTTTCAGAATTACCTAGATGTAACCAGTATAAATATTTATTGGTATTAGTAGATACCTCCTCTGGTTGGCCAGAAGCTTTCCCTTGTCATACCAACCAAGCTAGAGAGGTAATTAAAATCTTGTTAAAAGAAATGATACCCAGATTTGGTGTTCCAGAGGGGATCTCCTCTGATAACGGACCGAATTTCTATTGCAGAAATAGTACAGGAGATTTCCAAGTTTTTGCAGATTAAGTGGGAACTACACCCCCCCTGGAGGCCTCAGTCTAGTGGGAAAGTAGGAAGAATGCATCAGACTCTCCAAAGACAAGTCTCTCAACTTTGTCAGGAAGCACACCTTAAGTGGACAGAAGCCTTACTCATAGCTCTTTTGCAAATCCGAATAACCCCTAGGGTGAAGGAAGGCGTAAGCCCCTTGGAAATCGTATACGGGAAAGCATCTCCTACAAACCTTTGAAATGTCAAGGGAGACCAAATGCATAGAAGAGGTCAGGCTGCAATTAAAGAACATTTGATTTCTCTTTTGCAGACTTTGTCTTCACCACACAGGTACCTAAATCAAAAGGTGTCTCTTCCCTTGGAGGCACCAGTTCACCCGTTCCAACCCGGAGATGTTGTTTGCAGACGGACCTGGAAAGATGAACCACTAAAAGAGCAATGGAAAGGACCCTACACCGTGCTATTGAAGACTGATACTGCAGTCAAAGTAGAGGGACTTAATTCCTGGATTCATTATCCACGGGTAAAAAGAGCACCGAGGCCTGATGACGATGAATGGACCCCCACACCCACCAGAGAAGTTAAGCCTCGATGAACTGTACCTGAGAAACAGGACTTGCCGAAGTAGAGGTTAAGTGCCCACAAAGCCAATTGTTTTGGTATTTAGGATTAATAATGTAGTTATCTCTTGTTTTGGGGGGGTAGGAGAAAGCATTTTAAAATGGATAAAATGGTTCCAGAATCAGGAAATTCTGTGCATGTATTAGAAAGCAGCATAAAAAGAGAGAGGCTAAAGGACAGCTGCCAGAATTGTTCTCTACCCCACTGAGAAGAAAAGGAGCACGTACAAACAGTTACCGCCAGGGAATTACGGCCCAACAAAGCCCGTCTAGCTCAACGGCCAGGGGCCACTGCTGCCTGTCCCACACGCGTTTTACCATGTGAGAACAGCTCACAAGCGCAGGCTGAGCCTTCAGCCTACAAAAAGCATCGCCACGGCCACAGAGACCTCCTAGACTATTCACGAAAAATAATTCTTTTATTTCTTTCTCTATCTGTAATATATATAAAGAGATGATAGTTCATTTTTATTAATGTAGCTAAATATATTTTATGAATACCTTATTTGGAGAACATTTTTTTTCCTAACTCAGCAAGTATTGTTATAGCCAGTGAAGGAAATCTCTAAGAATGGCCCTTTAAAGTACTCTAATTATCGAGCAGCCAATTACGGAAGGCTAAGTCAGTTTTCACGCTGCCACGAGGTCAGTTCAGGCACGATCCACGCTTTGCACCTGTTTCAGAGTGAAAACGCAGCTCCCTTTCCTTCAGGTTCCTCTCCTCACACACAAAACCCCCCTCTCAGCCACATAGGCCATCTTCCGCTCAACACCGACAACTTCAAGAAAAACCTCTTGGCACCGTATCGGTCAGATGCTCTTCAACTGCAACCCTTCATTAAAGCAAACCAAAGCCAGAGTAACTTCCATATCAAGTCTTAACTCAATCCTCAGTAGTGCAACTCTGACACCAAATGTTCCTACAGGCAAACCCATCTGTAAACAAACGAGTGTCAAACGATTAAAAAAACCCCACACTGCATGGAAAAATCCCAAAGGATTAGTGTCAGAAAAGCTGTGGCAGCAAGAGATTGGAAAAAAAAGAGAGTGGCTAACACCAGTCATTTCGTAGGATGTTGTTCAAGTAGAACTGTGCCAGGAAGGTTTTCCTTATTCAAGCTTTTCATCTCCTTCCTCCACGTCTTTCAGACTGAGCACTCCCAGCGTTCCTTTCCCTTTTGTCTCACTCCGCATTGTTTAGTTCCTACGAAGGACTCTGCAGAGTTGATCAGCGATTTCTATCAAGTCATCTTTCCACAGTTCTGCAGTTCCATGTCCATGCTGGGGACATGTCTCTTGACTAGAGACATTGCTGGATTCTGGTCTGTTCTCAGAAAGACTTTTACCAATACCAAATTTTACTTTACCACAGACTATTGTTGAACAAACTAATTAACCACTGTCAAAATACAGGCCTGACCCACCAAGTACACAAGAGGAACACTCCATATTTGCAAAGGAAATCATCGGTGCAAAGAGAAATGACACGGGGCTTCTCCTCAGCTCCAAGCAGCAGTCTCTGAGTAATAAAGGCTACTTCCAAGCTTTCATCAATAGGGTTGTGTCAAATGAAAAACTACAAACTACCCCTCTGATTTAGAATCTCTGGTAATCTTGCAGCTTATCGAAACCACTTCCATAGATTAATTCATCTCCCAGTAAACTGTACAGGTGTAGTCAAATCAAGTAGGAAACACAAGAATCGCTTGACCGCTTACAATTCCCAACTGTTCGTGGAAGTCTTCGTTCTCAATAGTTTTAATCAGGGGCTTGAGCTTCTCAAGCTCAGTTTCTTCCCCTCCTGTGCTGGAAGACGAAATTGCAGCCTCATGTGAGCACGTTCCATTTGCATGGTCTCCTCTAACTGCCTGATCGCTTCCAGGGCCTGTAAAGACATTCAGAACAAAGAGCAGTTACATACCTGCTTACAGAACAGGCACAGCTCAAAATCTCGGATCCTTTGCACGAGCTTCAGACACACGTCTCAGTACCGATCACCGCCACTCTGCCGCAGGGACCTTGCCATTACGTTATTTTGAGAGATTAACAAGAAAAGGCAGAGTTCTTGCTGTTGGAGATCACTTCCAATACTAAACAAACCTGTCTGAAACAACGTTACGTAGCAGTTACACAGCAGAACAACAGAAACCCATGTGGCTCCGGTGTAAACCCAGATTTACCACCTCAAGGAAAATAAATCCTAAGACTCTTTTTTTCTGTTCCAGGCATATCGCTGTCGCTGCTTTAATTCCTTTCTTTCCGTCTCCCTTCCCTGAATGGTCAGAAACCAAACTGCACGCGTGTCAGAGGCTGCTCGTACCCAGCAGTCACCTGCCAACCACCTGAGGAGTCACTCTGCGCCTGTGAGACCAGAGGGCTTTGCTGTTCCCTCTGTGACCGCTAACGGAGAAATTACACTTGAAGGCAACACCTCTGAGCAGAAGCCGATTTGGCAAGAAAACTGACCTGCTGCTTCGTGCTCTTGTGTGGTTTGACGGAGCAGTGAATGTCCTTCACGGCTCTTTCGGTAAGGATTGCTGTGTATGGCCTCTTTGTTTCGGGATCCACACCTTTGTCAGCCACAATAGTCGCAATGTCTCTAAACATCTGCTCCAGCTCTGCGTGTCGTTCTTTGGACCTGCAGCTCCCCTTTTGATAAAATCTGTCCAGGAAAAACAAAAACAAAATAGTCACTAGAATAAATAGATACTATTTATCATATCAAAATTTAGAATGTATTATGGAAGTAACACATAATTTAATAAACATCACAGCCTAAAGAGTGAAAACTCTTCTAACTCTGTTAAATTTCACAACTGCTTGAACGGTTTGATGTGCAGCGCAGAAAAAGAATAACCATATTAATAACGTACATCGTTGTTACAGACAGTGTAACTGTGGGATAGGGACTGTGAAACAGAAACTATAGAATGAGGTTGAGATAATTAGTTTGTAACCAAGGTAATACGTAATGAAGCTAACTGACCATGGCAAGGTACAATGCTGCTCTGTTCCATGTACAGTCTCTACCAAACTGAACAATAGGTTTGGAGATATTAATCTTATGAAGTCGTTATGGACAGGTGCACCCACAGCAAGGGTACTGCGCATGCCCACACAAAGAGGGTCACCCAGCGGACACGGGTGCGAGACCACTGACGACCACCAGAGACCCTTGAGGACCACCGACTCAAATCACTGAGCATGCGTGACAGGGAGGAGAATATGGAAATGGATTCTAAGACATGATTATCATAGGACTGCCTTTTCTGAGAAAGATGATGACTATGTATGTTTTGATCCCACATAACCTGTGTGTTGGTGATCACCTGGCATGCACGTTGGGTGGAGCTATCCCCCGTGCATCCAGCGCTGCAATAAAGAATGCCTGCCTTTGAACACTACATTGGTGTTACGAGGTTTATTCCCGGATTTCGGTGACAACGGGCCCAACATCCTCGCTGAAATCTATGGGGCAGTCTTGCTTGAAGAGGAGAAAGACGAAGCGATGGCAGCCGGTTCCCATGGCAGGGAAGGGGGGCACGTAATGACAGATCTCCTTGCCCGACTTGATGTCGTTGCCTGGGATGTTCGTCCTGAACACAAAGAAATTGACTTCACTACGGATCACTCACTTCCCCACATCAGGACCAGCAGACTCACCCAGGACTGCGAATCACTCTGTGCTGCACTTCGACGTGACTTATGCCCGTTTGACAAGCAAACGGGTAGTAGAGGCTGCTTTCACTGGAAGAAAAATCACGCCCAGCGTTTTGAATGCCGAACAGCAGCAGCAACGCCTGGAACTACTGCATCCAGAACACAGGGGTAAAGACGCTAATGGCAGGAGCACCAGAGAAAGCCACGGTTTGTTGCCGTAGCAAACAGTTCTTTCCCAAGCTCTGTTGGAGGAGTTCCTGCCCTCTCCGCCTGGGCTTTTCCCCGAGCCAAGCAGCGCACAGCTCTGATGTGCAGTACTCACACCAGCCAGTGGAGGTACTCCGAGTTCGCGTCTCGTAAATGCCCATCTGCAACGGAGAAAAACAACTTTGTGACAACCTGGTGTTGGCATCAACCCCAAAGTGAGAAGGCCCAGACCCGCTTGGAACGGAGGGGGCAGCTCAAGACCTCCCAACAGTCCTTTCCTAGCAGAAAAGTAACTCATTCTTCTAGGGCTGAGCTTAAAACAAGGAACAAAGAACTCTACAGATGCAATTCTGAGATTAAAAGGACTTCTTGGTCAGCCGCTTCACTGTGTCCTGGTTTCCCAGAGTGAAGTGTCAGCTAACCGACCTCCCAGGCGGACTGCTGAGGGAGAGAGGAGTTTGGGGGTAAGCAAAAGATGGGCATCAGGGAATTGCTTCCACTACACTCTGACATAGGTCCTGTTGCATCACTGTCCCATCTCTCAACTACTCGAGATTTGGTGAGGCTACAATCTTTCCTGCATGCATAATACATCCCTACTTAGAAGATATCCCATCATCTCTGCCTGTGCAGCCAAAAGAAACAGGAGTTAACCAAAAGCAGAGTGAAACAACCCCGTTTAAACGTGGTCTTTTTAAAGAACCTGCTACTCACCTGGATTTGTCAGCCACAAAGTCCAGAGAGAGCCTTCATCTGCCTCATATGACACTGCAGGGGGACTGGAAGCCTAAATGAGCAACACAAAGAGAACGTAAATCACTCAAACAACAGGTCATGATTTCCAAGGCAAAGAACATGGGCACGGCCACGCCACCAAGTAATCCAGCTCCACCTGGAGAGCCCCCAGAGCGTTAACAAACATCAGCCTGCTAGCAGATAATGATCCTGTTGCAAAGCTCTGTCTTTATCACGTCCAAGAAACCTATTTTGTTCATCACAGAGGAAACACCCTGCTCAAGAAACCCCCCAGAACGGTCAATGCCCATTGGAAGCATCTGACAGAAACACCCAGGCTTCCAATGGGGTCAAGGGTGTTCCCAGCTCCCCTCACGCACCTCTGATGGAGTCACCATGTTCCCATCGTAGACCGGCACGAGGTCTTCATCCTCTTGGCTGTACTCCACCCTCAAGGTAACCCAGGGGGTGAACGTGGCCCCCTTGAACAAGTCACGAAATATCCCGCAGTGCTCCGCCACACGCTGCTTGTGGAATGGGCCGCTGGTCTTCTCCCACTCAGCTCTGACTTCACCAAGGGGGATCAGCACTGCAGAGAGAGAGAGAAACGCTGCAGGAGGTGGCTGGGGACCCAGAGCGGCCAGGGCAGGGAGAGGAGGTGGTGGGGCACGGACCAGTCCGGAGCCGTGCTGCTCTTTCCATCTCGGCATTCTGGCGGTTCTCTCTCAGCATCTTTTTTCTTTCCTTGATTTCCTCTGCCCGTGGCAGCTTATCACGCAGTAAGCTGATGTCTGTCTTTGGCTCTTCAGAGAGGGGTGAAAAAATCACGTATGTAAAAAACGCAAATACCCAACATACCCAAACCAAGAGCCCTGCAAAAGTGTTAAAGAGTGAGTGAAAGAGACACAAACCTCAAGACATCGGAGACTTGATTCTACCACCTCTGCTTCCTGCTCTCCTTTTCCGCCAGCTTGAAGTAGCGAGTGAAACTGCGGTATTTTTCCAGCGCTTCCAAGTTGCTGACGTCAGTATCTTCGTTGGGCATCGGCCCTAGCGGGGCTGCCCGCTTGCAGAGCGCAGCTGGAAGTGGAGAGAGTTCCCGTTTTACACAGAGAGCAAGAAAGGAGGCCGAGAGAGCCCAGGTGGCCAGGGGCACTTGCCCCAAGGGATGGAGGCCAGACAACCCGTGGGGAGGGCTTTCCACAGCCCATGGGGGTGGATTTCACACTCTGAACACTCCGAGATTGGTTTTAAAGAGAACGAGAGTTCTTCAGCGGAGAACTGGGATTATTGATTGCTTGTTTTCCTCCCTCACGTGGAGGGCACAGCAGCCTCCTGCGAGGACGGACACAGCCGTCCCTTGGGTAGCGTCTGGGGATGCCACCTACTCAGGCTGACAGTGATGAAGTGTTGTAGGACGCTTTCTTCAGGCTCTCCAGGAAGAACTGCTCATCCTCCAAGAAATCGTGGTCCTGAGAAGAGAGGGATGGATGGGGTGGATACTGGACGGTGCCACAGAAACGGGGTCGCAGTCCAGGGTGTTGCTCATGAGTGAAGGAAGTATCCCAAACGCTCCTTCGTGTAGTAAGCAGTGGGCAGGTACCCACCTGTGGTCCCCCCTGGGGTGTATGGGCTCCCCTTCAGAGCCCATAACCTCACGCTCGGAGCGAGACCCACAGAGAAAGCCTCACAGAGCATCCTGGCCTGGGGAAGGACCCAGCAGGGAAGCAGGGGCTGACGGGAGAGGCTGGGGACATCACGAACCCAGAGTCGAGCAGAGCTGGCTTCTCCCAGGGATGGGGTGAGGAGAGGGGCAACACTGTCGACACTCAAATCAGGCTTCACCCAGCCCTGCTCCCACCCAGCGGGTTCAAAGCCCCTTCCAGCCCCGGTCTCCCTCCACCTCACCTCCTGGGCCCTGTGCTTCAGCAGCAGCAGCAGCACTTTGGCGTGGAGCTCGGCAGGGCCAGCCATGGCCAAGGTTTCCCTGCTACACCCCGGGCTGTGCCGAGGGAGCACCCTGACAGGAGGCGGAAAGCCTGGAACAGAAGCCCGACTGTGTGGTGCTGCCGCCCTTAGAGGAACTGCAGATGGAGACAAGAGAGCATCCCTTTTTTTGCTGCCTGCATGTCCCTGCAGCAAGGTCCTCCCCAACCTCCCAGTGCAAACGGCCTTTAACCCACCTGCCTCTCCCTTCCATCCCCTCCTGGCCCTGCCCTGGCTCAGACAGCTCCACTGAACTCCTTTGGAGGACGAGGAGACCAACTCACATCAGAGGTTTATATACAGAGGAACTAAAACAGCCCCCAGGAACATCCCAAGCCTCCTGAGAAGTGCAATACAAGTGCAGCTGTCCCCAGCGTGTCCCTTCGCATCAGCAGCATGCAGGAAGCCTTACACAGCGTGCTGGAGAGGCCTCTCACAGGGGCACTGAGGGCCTGGTCTGCAGTCAGCAGCATCACAGGGTTGTTGGGCAGCTCTTCTCGTAGCTGTTCGAGCTGTTTCCTCTGGTGAGCCCTGCTCAGCCGCTCCTGCCCCGTCCCCGGGAGAGAGAAGCCATTTGCAAAGGTTCAGACCCTCGACACGGCAGCCCCAGGCCGAGAAGGGAATGTGAGGGGGTATTTGCCTGCTGCAGACGTTGTTCCTGCTGCTTCAGCTGCTCCAAGTGCTGCTGCATGACCTGCAGCCTGGTCTGGTGCTCAGACTCCATCCTGCATGCCTCCCGCAGGCCTTGCTCCCCTTCCTCATACTTCTGGGATGAGAGCTGCAAGGCAGAGCAGCTAAGGACAGGGAGCCTCGGTGTCCTGGGGCAGGGCTCCTTTATGCATCCCCTATTCTATTCCCCTCCCAGGACAGGATTAGGATCCATGACTTTGGGGAACCTCGGCTTTGCTGCCAGCCCACGTACAGCTGTGAACCGCAGTGCAGATGCTCTGCTTACCTTGGTCATACTGTTCATCTCCTCCTCTCGCTGCCGGACGCGCAGCGCGGCCCCGTTCACCTTCTCCTTCTCCAGCCTCAGCTCCTGCCAGGCCTCCTCCAGCAGCTCCCTGTCCCTCGCCAGCTGCTCCTCCTTGGCTTTCAGCTCGCGGCCCCGGATCTCCAACTCTGCCTGCTCCTAGGACAGGCGCGGGGGAAACCAGTGCATTACCTGGCCTGGCCTGGACACTCTCTCATGTCTTCTCAAGGGATGGGAGAGATCTGCCCCATCTAGCTCCTCGTGTGTGCCAGTCTGGGGTGCAGAACACCTCCACCAGATACCCAAGCAGTGCCCTCATCCACGCGCCCTTGGGGACCAGGGCCTGGCAGAACTGGGGTTGTACACACACACACACACACACACACACACACTTGCCTTCCCTGGAAAGGATGGAGCCCCTCACCGTGTTGCACACCCTGAAACATGCTCAAGGCATGGCAGTATGTCAGCAATGGAAATATCCAGGCTGAATGGTTCTTTTCCACTCTAGTAGCCCTTAAAAATGCAGCTCTGTTGCGGTGTTTGCGCCACATAGCCCCTCTGGACAGCCCCGGGGGAACAGAACTGCCTCTGGACACATTCTCATGGCATGGGGCCGTTTTGCTTAACCCACCACAGGGGTTTCCTCTCCCCAGACTTAAAACAGAGGCGGCTGCGCCTGGTCTGGCTGCCCAAACTCCTCACAGGCAAAGGGGAGAGACAGAGGTGACTGATGCTTCAGTCAATACCTAAAACAGGCTGAGGGAGGCTGCTCCTGAACAGCCTGATTCTTACCACCTTGAGGGATGGCCCTGTCTTAAACACCTGAAGGCAGCGCTGAACATCTCCCCTGTGGGCAGGACCCATCCATGAGCCTGCCAGGCGGTGCTGGAGGCCACAGGAAGGGGCTCCGCTGTGGTACCTTGGCCCGGCTCACGATGGTGCCCTCTCTCTGGGAGTCCGTCTGCAAAGCTCGGTCCATGTCACGCTCCATCCGCTCCTTGCTCAACTGCTGCCGGGCGTGAAATTCAGCCCACTCGGCCGCCAGCTTCCGTCGCTCCTCCGAGCACTTCTGCATCACTGACTTCTGCTCCTCCAGCAAAGCACTCTGGAGAGCATTGCAAGAGAGGGAGGGAGAAAGCACTAAGTGCCATTCGACACAGGATTTTTCTCCTTTAACCCATCTCTGCCACTAAACCCCACACAACGTCTAGAGGTTGGTTCAAGCCCATGGCGCCTGGAGTGAACCCTGCATGGAGAACTCTGGCCCCACACTCCTCGGGAACCAGCATGCATCATGCAGGCACACAGCAGCCTCTTGCATCCGTGTGCCAGAGGGCTGGTCTGATTGTGATTCCCTGTGCGACCGGGTGCAGGATTGAGGAGGCAGAGGAAGGATGCTGCAGCCCAACAGCCAGCTCTTCCCTCCACCACATGCTGCAGTGCAGCCCCGGTCAGACTCACAGGACGTGTGAAAGACACCTGGAGACGTCTGCCCCACCTCACCTTCGCCCTCTCCAGCTCTGCTCGCTCCATGGAGAGCTGCTGGGTCATGATTCGCCACTGCTCCTCCAACAAGTGCTGCAGCGATTCCGCTTTGGCTTGTTCTGCTGTCGCCCTCCATCGCTCCTAGAGAGACAGACATCATCCACAGGCTCCAGGCCAGGGACCTCCAGTGGGCAGGACGTATGCCCCATACCCAGATGGGAGGGCTGACCTGGGCAGAGGACACAGCACGGGCTCACCTGCTCCAGCAGCCGAGCCTGCTCACCCAGCCTGGCCTCCATTTTGGCAATCACCTCCTGGAGTCTGCTCCGCTCCTCCTCCATGTCCCTCTGCTGCTGTGACAGCCTGTCCTGGAGCACTGGGGAGAGATGGCAGCAGGGCCATGAGCAGCATGAGGTGGGAAACCCCCTCTGTCCACACCATAGTCATGGAAAAGCTGCGTGCATTTGTGCTCATCACTTTCTACACACCCCCAGGACTTCAACTTGTCAGAGGGAGACCCTGAGATGTCCAGTGACCAAGGCAGGCAGGGCTCTGCCAGCCTAGGCTCCCAGCCTCTGGCTGACTCAAAGCCCAACCTTCTCCCTGTTTTCTGGGTCTCCCCAGCCCTGGTGGGGACCCTGCAGACATTTCGACACAGCGGAATAGCAGATGTACCCTTGAGCTGCTTGTCCCGCTGCCGTGCCCCCATGGCCAACTCCTGAGAGGTGGTGTGGTGCATGGCCTCCACCTTGTGTGAGAGGTCGTGCAGGTTGCTGGAGAACTTCTCCATCTGCTCAATGACACCATTCAGAGATCTGCGGAGAGGAACGAGTGGAGGGTCACCCCTGCGGGGGACACTTCATCTCACCGCGATGGAGAGGAGGATGGTGGGGGGCGGGGGGCGAAAGGCTGTGCAGCCCTGCCCCAAACCTCTCTGGCTCATAGCAGAGCAGCAGGAAGATGCTTAGGGGAGTACTGACAGATATTAAACAGCTCAGCATCCCTGGAGGCAGTGGGTGGCAGAGGGAATGGCCGCTGTTGCCATGGTCCAAGGCTGGTTCCCTGTTGGACAGGGAACACCACGGCCAGAGACCAAAGCGGGAATATGCCGCCAGCCATTGGTACCTGGTGTGCGAAGCGGCGCTGGTCACCGCATCGATCTCCTGGTCTTTGAGCCGCTTCAGCCGCTGGAGCTGCTCTTCATGGTCTTTGCGCATCTCCTGGACAGACACCCTGCGGGATGCAGAGGAAGGAGTCCGACACGGGCCCTTGCAAACTGCTGCTCCCCTAACGGGCACCGCGGAAGAGGCTCAGTCACGGGGCTGAGATCCAGGTCCCAGGAGCTGAGCTGGTGTGGTGGTCTGTCACAGGGCAGCCCACTGACAGGCATCCACGTTTGGGATGGACCACATCTGGGGGTTACCAGCTTCTCTACCAAAACCCAATTTCTCATTGACCCAAACTACTGTGGACATCAGTGACTCACTGACCTGAATAAAAGGGATTTGGGGGAGAGAAAACACTGAATTCATCAGCGTTCAAAATACAATGCATTCACTCGGAAATGATGTCTCTAGCCAGAAATTCCTGTGCCCACCTACAAAGCAAACCCCCATTCCAAATGCCACCAAGCTGCCCACAACCTGGTGCTTCTGCAATCCGACTTCTCCTGTCACTGCGTGCCCGTTCCCTGGTTCTTTTGCCAAAGAAGAGGAACTAGCCCCACGTGTGTGCTGCTCGTGCCACTCTCACCTTTGCAGCTCTCGCAGCCGCTCCAGCTCCAGCGCGCTCTGCTGCTCCAGCATGGCCAGTCGCTGCTGGTGTTGCTCCATCAGCTCTGTCCGCGCCTGCTCGGCATCCCGGCTCTGCGACAGCAGCTGAGCTGCCAGCTGCTCCTTCTCCCGCCGCAGCCTCTCCTCCCGCTGCCCATAGGTCTCCTCCACCACCTTCACTCGGCTCCTGCCCGGAGAGGTCAGGGCAAGGAAGAAGTGTTGCTTTCATGGCAATACCCGGCACTCTCCACGCAAAGCGCACACGGGGATTTAGGAGCTGATCGGTGTCGCTGTGTGGGGGGGGAAACTGAGGCACAAGGTGCTTTGCTCTCCACAGTCTGAGCCCTGAACACTACTGCCCAGTGCGGTGCCCTGACTGGGGAGGTGCTGCCAATGGGACTGCTCCCTCCTCCTTGTCACCCCTGGGACAGTGTTGGTGACACCAGACCCCCACCCTGGCTCACCCCTGGGGCTCCTCTCTGCCCCTACCAGGTCCACATCCACAGGGCTCTGTGCCTGCCCGCCCCAGGGATCGATTTGGGAAGTGCCTCACTTATCCCACCCCAGGGGCGATGGGCAGGGCTGTAGGCAAGGATGTGACACAGGAGGGGAGCGCAGGCGAGAGCCTGCTACCTGTGGGCACTCTCGAGGAGATCCAGGTCCTCCTGGTGCCGCTGCTGGAGACTCTCCAGCAACAGTTTGTGCTGCGTCCGCTCCAGCTCCAGCCTCCGGACCTGCTGGGCACCCAGGGAGAAGGTCCTTGTGCCGCCCCAAGGATAGAGCTCCCACAGCAACACTTCGTGGCTGCGGGCATCTCTGGACAGGGAGGTTTCTCCTCCCTCCTTGTCGCCCTGATACTATGTGGAGCAGACATGGCCCCTTCTCCTCCCCCTGGGTCACCCATGGTCCCCCATCCAGCAGGCGATGGGGCTCACCTGGCTCTCCAGCTCTGCTACACGGGCCTGGGCACCAAGCAGCGCTGCCCGACAGCCCGTTGCATCCTCGTAGAGCTGGGCCGTGGGAGCCCCCAGCCTCCTCTCGTGCAGCAGGCCCAGGGCTGGGGACTCTGCCTATGGGGATGGAGAGAAAAGATCGAGGCCCTTCAGGATCAGTGGCTTTGTGGTGTGGCCATCAGCCCCCAAAGGCAGGCGTGTGCCTCACCTGCAGCTGTGGGGCAGCCTGGAGATGCGCCCTGGGTGTGGTAACCTGCGGAGACACAGGGACGCTCTCAGGGAGGTAAAGCCCTGGGGAGAACATCTCCGAGCCTGGGAACAGCGATCCATCCCCACCCTGCTGCAGTCCCTCTTCTACCCTTCTCCAGCCCAACCGCCTTGCTGGCCAGGGTCCCCTCTCCCCAGGCGACACTCAGCAGCCCCTACCCCAGACACGAGCACGCTGGGCTCTTCCTTCCCTGGGGACAGACTCTCAGGCTGAGAGATTTGGGATTGTTCAGCCTGGAGAAAAGGCGGCTCTGGGGAGATCTAATTGCGGCTGACCAGTACCTGAAGGGGCCTACAGGAAAGATGGTGAGGGACTGTTTATCAGGGAGTGTCGTGACAGGACAAGGGCTAAGGGGTTTAAGCTGACGGAGGGTCGATTTAGATTAGATGTTAGAAAGAAATTCTTTACTGTTAGAGTGGTGAGGCACTGGCACAGGTTGCCCAGAGAGGTTGTGGATGCCCCATCCCTGGAAGTGTTTAAGACCAGGCTGGACGAGGCTTTGGGCAATGTGGTCTAGTGGAGGGTGTCCCTGCCCGCAGCAGGCGGGTTGGAACTAGATGATCTTTAAGGTCCCTTCCAACCCAAACCATTCTATGACTCTAGGATTCTACGAATAAGATGACGACTCCTCTGGGAGACAGTGGGTGTCCCGCCACGAGGGCAGGGCGAGGAGGCCCAGCTAGGTAAGAAATGGAGGCTTCAAAGACCAGTCAGGAGCTGGGCTGTAAACGCACATGGTTTACAAAGCATCCACAGCACCCGTGCTTTGGCCTGATAAATACAACTTGGGGCATCTTGGGGCTCTGCAAACACTTTGCTTCTATTTGCTCCTAGAGATGCAAAGCAGGGCACATCCTTCCTATTGCCAAGGGAGCACAGACAGAGTTGGATGCCAGCAAGTTGGAGAGCTTGTGATCACCACCACAACCCTGCATCTCCTGGGGACACGGGACCAGCAGACCTACCGGAGCAAGCGGGGCAAGGCCCTGTGTCTCCTGCTCTCCTGGGAACAAGGCTACGGGGACTGAAAATTGAACAAGTCCATGATTCAGACATGGCAATGGGAACCATCCCCTCCCAGAAGGATGAGGGCCTGGGTCTCCTGGGCAGAGCAAGAAGGGTCCTGCTCTGCTCCAGCAGCTGCTGATGGGGACGGAGGGGTCAGATGGATTTGTCCGTACCCACGCCCCTAGCCCACCCCACCCCACCCATCACGGTGGGATTCTGCTCTGCAGAGTAAGTCTGGGGGCAAAGCCCAGCTCCCCCTCTCTCTCTATTCCCTAGGGAGGAGGCTGGGTCCCCTAAGCCACTTTCAACGGCCTCTGAACTGGTGCAAAGCCTCAGCCCAGGGCAGGAGGGGGTCTTCCAGCGCACAGCACTAGTGGGACGAATGTGGGGGCAGCAGGAGGGAAGGGGGAGAGAGAAGGGACAGCAAGAACTTACACCCACTCATTGCTCAGAGAGAGGGCAAGTCCCTTGCAGCCCTCTGATACCCCAAAGGCAGCACTGTGGAGCTCAGCGTGCCCCAGCACAATGTCCCCACCACAAAATGGGGACGGTGGGATCCTGCAGCTTGGCAGCTCGCTCCGGCTATGGGCGGTCAAAGCCTGGGCAGCATTTACATAGCCCAGGGTGATGCTGTGGCTCCTGCCCCCTTTTTTTTTTTTGGTTTTTTTTTAAGGGCAAGGGGACCCCCTCTGCATACTGCTGCCCAAACTGTACAACCACACAGAACGCACCCAGGGTGCTGGCGTCTCTGGAGGGATCCCCCTTCGCAGCCTCCGACGGGTGAGCTGAGGCTCGTTTCGTGGTGCTGAGCCAGGGGACTGGCTGCCTGCGTGGGCACAGGGACACAAGTGATGCACAGCAGTGTCACAGCTCAGGGAGAGACACAGACATTATCATGCTTGCCATTTCCTTAAGTTTAAAGCTTGGCTGTTCCACCGTGATCAAATAGGCAAAAGCCTGACCATCCTTCAGAGCTGCCTTCCCTCCCAGTTACAGAGGTCCCAGACCAAAGTGATCACTGCTGGCTACCAGCTCTCCCCATTCCCCAACCTCACCCACGGAGCTGCTTTCTGGAGGAAATCTCACCCGTGGAGGATTACTGAAAGGCAAAGGAGGCCTTACCTGGTGCCATCTGTGCTCGCTGCCTTGTCCTGCAGGGCAGCTGCCTGCTGCGGTGCTCCTGTGGAGGTGGCTGGCTGGCTGCAAGCAAAAAAACATCCTATGTGGAAGAGCTGAGGCGGCGATAAAAGACAAGATCCTGTCCCCCAACACCAGTTCCTGCCTGGCAGGTGAAAGCCTGTGTCCCCCTTAACTGCAGCAGGATTCAGCCTTTTGGCTGCCGGGGGAGCAAGGCCACCCCAAAACCTCCACCACCGGCGTTCCTCCCTGCTGCATCTACCCGCTTGCCCCGGGCAGCGGCAGCCCCAGCTAACACACCCTGCCCACGAGACGCGGCTGTTGGGCTGCAATGCGCTTCCGAGTCCCATTCAAATGGCACAAGTCTGAACTTGTGTCCGTGTAAACCCAAACTGGAGGGGGTGGTTTGCTTGGAACGAGGAGGAGCGAAGGGGAATGAAGGCAGGAAGGAGGAGCACAGGGAGCCCGCGGGGTGTGCTGATCCAGGACAGCTCCGTGGGACCCGGGGCAGTGTGTGCAACGTTGGCCACAACTGGAAGGAGAGCCCAGAGGTGTCATGGAACTGCGGGCTGGATCAGCGGGAGAAAGCCCCGTGTTATTGCCCCAACCTGAAACAAGAGAGTGCTTAAAATGGATTCCTTAAATCCGAGTTGAGTGTTTCTGAGAGGTCTTGCTGGAGCTACACATGGAGCAGATGGGAACGTCGCGACCATCAAACCATGCCTTTACCTGACGGGAGAGCAGGGATCCAGCCCTTCACCTGCGGCCTCAGGGGGCTTGGCACTTCTCTCCTGGGCCTTCGCCTGCGCTTGGGCTTTCTTGCGAGACAAGGCAGCGCTCAGCCAGTTCTCCTCGTCCACCGGGCTGGGTTTAGCTGCTGCCTCCTCCACGGCCGGGACCTGGCTGACGGGGCCAGGCTGCCCAGCTGCGGCACGGCTGGGGTAGCTCCCTGCAGGACTGGCCTTTGCTGGAGACAGTGGCTCCGAATCTATCAAATCCTCATCTTTCAAACCCAGCCAGTCACTGGCAGCCTTGCTGGTCCGCACGGGGCTCCTGCTGGCTGGAGGAGGTTTGGAGCGTGGCTCTGGTTTCGGCTCGCTGCTGTTCTCGGCTGAAAACCTGCTGCAAGGAGAGGCACTCGCATACCTGCCCGCAAGAGGACCCCAGGGACCCTGCCAGCTCCACCGCAGGGGCAGCGTGGCTGGAGCAACAGACACCACAGAGCACCATACCTCACAGACTGCCTTCTCCTCAGCCGGCCCTCGGGTGTGGAGGCCACCGTGGGCTGGTATGCTCCAAAGACAAAATTGTCCTCGTCCCAACCCTCTTCCTTTTCTGTTCAGACAAGCGGCCTTGAGTCAGCACCCAGAGGGGCAGCCGGCTGCAAAGACACCAGCCCTCCTCCTCCTCCTCCTCCTCCTCCTCCGCTACAATTCCCACTGGGATTGCTGCCTCTGGGAAATCCCAGCTGGAAACATCTTCCCTGGAAACCCACGAGCAACGTGCCTCCTCAGCGTGGCTGGGAAACGTGTCTTTGTTGGGAATCAAACCACGTCTGAAGGCAACTGAGTTATGGCTCCCAGGCTGCCTCGTGGGCAGAGTAAACCCCTTTTGCATTAGCCACCTTCCCCCCTGGGCTGACTGAGCCCGTTAGCAACCCTGCTCACCACTACAGAGCGCCTATTATTTCCCCTGCAAGGGCATTAGAAATCCATCTCGCTCTCCCAAGCAAATGCGGTCACTGCTGCAGACCTTCCCAGCTCACCTGGCTGGTTTTGGTACTTCTTCTCCAGTTTGAACTCCCTGCGCTCTCCCATGCCTGGCTGCTCCAGGATTTTGGCCACGGAGCCTCGTCCCAACAACTCGTCCAGCTTGGAGCGGGCTGGCCGGAGCTTCTCCCTGTTGGGGACACAGAGGCAGATGGGTTTCTCCGAGAGGCAGGGCTCTTCCTTGTCACACAGCCTTGCCAGGGCGCTCTGGCTCTTGTCTGTGAAACAAGGCTGCTCTTGCCCCTTTCTGGGACCCCTGGAAGCGAGGGGTGCACACGCCTCTCGGGGTGCACGCAGGATGAAGGGAGTCCGCAGGTTCCCGACCAGCTAGGCACCCAACGCTCCACCTCCCTGCATCCCGTTGCCATGGCACCCGGGGCCCTCCTAACCGCCAGCATCCCCGGCCAGCACCCGCCGCGTCCTGAACCCCGCAGCAGCCCGCACCCCCTGCCCGCAGCACTCCCGGTCCCGGTACTGGCGGCATCCCGTTACCTGGAGCGCCGCAGCATCCCCCTGCCCGCAGCACACCGGGCACCCGCCCCGGGGAGGCCGCAGGCCCCGGCTCGCCCGGCCCGGGAAGGCCCGGCCCGGCCCTTCCCTTCCTTCCCTTCCCTTCCCTTCCCTTCCCTTCCCTTCCCTTCCCTTCCCTTCCCTTCCCTTCCCTTCCCTCCCCTCCCCTCCCCTCGCGGGGCGATGGGAAATGTAGTCCCCGCCGGGCTCGGGGGAGGGCCGGGAACCGCAGCCCCCAGCAGCCGCCCGCAGACGGGCCCCGGCGGCCCCGCTACCACCCCCCGGAGCTTGCAGGGGGAGCTCGGGCGGTGCGAGGAGCCCGACGGCTGCGACGACCCCCCGAACACCTCGTCCCCCCCCGTCCCAGCAGGAAGGGCTGAGAGCAGCAGCAGGATTGTCCCGTTTCCCCACGGGGGGGGCCTCGGGAGGCGCCGAGCGGCCCAGGATACCCGGGGGAACGGGGCTTTGGCTACCCCCAGGACGCACCTTCGGAGGCTGCAGGCTGCCTTTGGCACAACCCCCAGCCCCAATCAACTGCACAACAAGCCTTGTTAAGGGCCAATCGACACACAATACCTGACCTTAGTCCCACCTCGCCAAAAAGTATAAATTGGCATTTAGAATCCTCTTTTCTGAGGACGAGAACTCCAACTATCCGGACGGGTCGACGGGCCTGGACCTCTCTCCTCCCCAAGCAGGGACGCTCTCTTTGGTAAGACTTTGCGCCTCCGATTATGGTCGGATGTTACCCCGGGAAAAATATCATTAACAAAGCGCTGAACTATTAACTTGAGCTCAAAATCGTTGCAGTTAGTGCATTTATCAACGGCAATTCCGAACTTTTATATCTGTCGCTTCAATAAATTACCTATTTTTCTTTTCAACTTTGCGAAACTGTTTTCAAGTGAAAGTCCTTAGTGGGGCTCTGACAGGCAAACGTTGACTCTGATAAGTGGCTACACACATAACCCTTTAGACATAAAACCGTTGACCAAGTCTGGGACTAAGACTGGACCTAGCAAATAATCAGCCCCACGGGGATTTCAAGCTCTGTGTGTTTCATTGATCAAGAGTAAGCGCAGTTCTCCTTTCCAGACGGCCAGAAACCAGTTCGAGCCCCAGGTGCCAGCCAGAGGCCGGGCACTGGGGGGTACAGCCCCAAAGAGTTCAGCACAGCCATCACCCCGTCCAGTTTTGCAGAAGAAAACACAGGCTGGGCCCGGCCCCCCCAGGAGAAGCTCTGAACTGCCCCACCTGGCACTGCAGTGTGGCAGAGCCTGCCTGGAGGTGCCCTCTGCATCTGGGACAGGTTAGGAAATGAATTAGAGACTGCTGCTCCAAAGGGGCGAGATTTTAGCAAACCTCAGCACAGCAGGCTCTGCAGCAAAGTGCGCTGGCACTGCTGGAAGTCACTAATTGGGAACACATCAAGTTCAGGTTAAAAAAAAACAACTCCCCCCCCCAAAAAAAAAGGTTGGGCTACAGGATAAAGCCAGTCCTGCTCCTGCCCCGTTTGCTTGTACTCGAGTTGTTACTTCCAGAAAAGCCCGAGGGAAATGTCTGCCTTTGAGATTTTATAACCTGCGGACCCATCGACCAGTGGCTTTAACCATGCGTGCTGCCAGTCCACGTGGGAACATGGGCTCCTTCAAGCCTTCACCAAAAGGCAGCATTTTTAAGAGTACACCATTCAAGTAAGACTGGAAACTATGGTCACAGAGCCCTCATGTCAGCACCCTTCCAGGAGAACAGTGTCTCTTACAAATGTCATTACCTGACACTGAAACCACTCCCACTTGAGGGGAAGAGGCTCAACACTTGTGGAAATGAGAGCCGGAACACTGAGCAATGTGCCACAGACAGCTCTGCTCTCCGCCAGTTTTATTCTTCCTGCGGTTGTGAGCAGCAGAGGCAGGGACAGCTGCCACACAGGTGACACACAAACTCAAAGCAGCCCTGAACCCTGCAGATTAAAAGGAACTGCTCTCCTACTGTAAAAATATAGAAGCTTAGCTATAAGAAAATTTATATTAACTAGAAAGCTGCTTAAGGCCTAGAACTATTTTAAAGCCTATAATCGTGGGAAAGGGGTTTGTAATCAAGGTAATAGCTAACTGACCATGGCAATGTACAATGCTGCTACGTTCCTTGTACAGTCCCTACCCAACCGGACAATAGGCCCGGGAATATTAATCTTATGAAGTAAGTTGTAAGGGACAGGTGTATCCACAGCGAGGATACTGCGCATGCCTGCAAGAAGAGGGTCACCCAGCGGACACGGGTGCGAGACCACTGACGACCACCAGAGACCCCTGAGGACCACCAACTCAAATCACTGAGCATGCGTGATGGGGAGGAGAATAGGGAAATGGATTCCAAGAAATGATTATCATAGGACTGCCTTTTCTCGGAAAAATAATGAATATGTATATTTTGATTCTATGGAACCTGTATGTTGGCGATCACCTGGCATGCACGTTTGGTGGAGCTATTTCCCCCGTGCATCCAGCGCTGCAATAAAGCATACCTAGGGTAACTCACGTCTGGTAGAATTTTTCTTTAACAGATGGCACCCCAGATGGGACCCTAGGACGCAAGAGGAAGAAGCATCAGTTAATTCTCTGGACAAACCCGTGACCAACACTCGTTGCCGGCAAAAATAGGTGAGTTCACCTAAGAGACTTGGACACGGGTCTTTCCAGACGATACTGGGAGTACTCTTGTGTTTAAACTTGCTAAAAGATTTGGTAAGAGGAAAAGAAGTAAGAAATGGGAAATACACCCAGCGTTGAAAGGGGGACGCCCCTTGCTGAGGTTTTGGGAAATTGGAATAAGGTTTATGGGGCACAGACTTTGCAAAAGAAAAGACTGATTGTGTTGTGTCAGGAGGAATGGCCATTCCTAACTCGAACTCGAGGGGGAGGACCTATGGATATTTGGCCTCCCAAGGGAACTTTTAAGCCCCATAAGTTAAAGTTTTTAAGGACTATTTTAGAAGATACTGCAAGTCAAAATATTGATTATTGGTATATTTGGTATGATTGGTCTTGTCAAAGATATAAGCCATCTAAACCACGGGTAAGCCCACTTCCCTCTGCCCCTGAGGCCGAGGAAACTGACCTTCCCCAAGCAGGGATGTTTCCCATGAAACTGGATTACATCCCAAATCCCAGAGCAGGACCAGGAGCTCCTCCTGAAGTTCCTGCAGTGACTGCTGTGATGCGCCACGAACCTTGGAAACAAGGTGATTTGATTATGTGGCAAAGCAAAATGCCAAGATTAAGAGATGGTGCAGAAAAATGTGCGCAAATGCTATCTGGAATAGTCACTGATTAGACACCTAATTGGAGTGACATGAAAACTTTGTTAAGAGAACTATTCCAGATGGATGAGCGAGATAAAATTTTTCAAAAGGACCGAGAAATTGCTCAGAGGGGTCAAGGATTAAATCCCTGGCCCACTGAGGACCCTAACTGGAATTTAGCCACAACCGATGGAATGCAAGCTTATCGGGCAGCCATCGGACAGTTATTGGAGGCCATACGGCAATGTGGCGAAAGAGTTACAAATTGGACAAAGGTCCTTGAATGCAGACCAAAACCCTGATGAACACCCCAGCGATTATTGGATAAGATTGAAAACTACCTTGTTGAAATATGGGGGAATGACTAGAGAAAATTTTCAAGAACCATTGGCTAGTAGTGTATTTGTGGAGCAGTCTTCTGATATAAATAAGTATTTTAAAAAGCACATGCCTGGGTGGCAAGGGGAAACCCTGACTAAAATCCTGAGTATTGCTGCATTTGTTTTTGATGGTAGAGATGAAGAAAAACAAAAGAGAGAGAACGAGAGAAATAAACAGGAAAGAAAACGAGAGCGACAGGAAAAAGAGAGAGAAATTAGTTTGTTGGCTGCAGCAATTACACAGAATTATCAATCAAGAGGAAGGGGCAGAGGAATTTCAAGGGGAACGCCAAGAGGAAGGGGACGTGGGGGAAGGGCTCCCTTTCTTTCTTCTCTTAACCAATCTAATCCTAATACTTTAGAGTGTTTTTATTGTGGGAATATAGGACATATCCAGCGGGAGTGCCCACTCCTCCCAGTAAGTGCTGGACGAGGATCAAATCCACCGTATCCACCGCGCCCTCACTCACAATAGAAAATTAATGAGCTGAATTCCATGCTTACCGAAGGACTGCGAAAATGTCGAATGAAGGAGTGAAGGTAAATGAGTATGGACAAATTACTGCAAAGGTAAACGGACTTTTTGTTGAATTTTTAGTAGACACAGGAGCAACTTTGTCCCTTTTGAATTACGCACTCCCACAAACATTGCTTTCTAAAGAGAAGGTACTTAGAAGAGGGGTTGTTGGACAAGAAATAAAATCTCTTTCAACCCCACTTCCAATTATCATTGCAGAGAAAATGGTATGGGGAAGATTTGTGATATCTCCAAATTCACCTGTGTCTTTGCTAGGACGTGATCTTTTGCAGGAATTTGGTACTCAAATACTCCTTGCTCCGGCGGGAATCAAGTTAATAATCATGGGATCAGAAATTGTGCAAATTCCACAAGAAGAAGAATCAGCTTTTAAAATTCCAAAAGGACTTGAAGCAGTTCCCCGGGAACTATGGAGCAGCTCTGGTGATGATATAGGATTATTGTTATCTGCAGAACCGGTAATAATTAAAACAAAAGGAGGGTCAGCTCCATCAATTAAACAGTACCCGATTGCAGATGAGGCTATCCCAAGTATTCAAAAGCAGATTGTAGTTTTCTTAGAAAAAGGAATACTCAAGGAATGTCAAAGTCCATAGAATACTCCAATCTTGCCAGTAAGTAAACATCGATTAAAGATGGGGATCCAGAATATAGATTTGTTCAAGATCTCCGTGCAGTAAATGAGCATGTCATTTCCCCACACCCTGTTGTCCCTGACCCAGATTTAATTCTTACCCAAATACCTGTATGGGCACAATATTTGATCATTTTGGATTTCACAGGAGCATTTTTCAGGATACCTATTCAGGGGGACGGGGAGTGGGGGTTACGGTCAGTTCATCATGCGGTGTTTCTGCCGCTTCTTCATCCTCAGGGGGAGGACTCCTCTCATCATTCCCCTGCTCCAGCATGGAGTCCCTCTCACGGGAGACAGTCCTTCACGGCCTTCTCCAACGTGAGTCTCCTCCACGGGGTGCAGACCGTCAGGAGCAAACTGCTCCAGCGTGGGTCCCCCACGGGGTCACAAGTCCTGTCAGCAAACCTGCCTCTGGCGTGGGCTCCTTCTCTCCACGGCTCCACAGGTCCTGCCAGGAGCTTGCTCCAGCGCGGGCTTCCCACGGGGTCACAGCCTCCTTCAGGTGTCTCCACCTGCTCCGGCGTGGGGTCCTCCACAGGGCTGCAGGTGGAATCTCTACACCCCCTCATCCTCCCTCCATGGGCTGCAGGGGAACAGCCTGCTTCACCATGGTCTTCACCACGGGCTGCAGGGGGAATCTTGCTCCGGCGCCTGGAGCACCTCCTCCCCCTCCTTCTTCACTGACCTTGGTGTCTGCAGATGTTCTTACATCTTCTCACTCCTCTCTCTGGCTGCAAAAGCGCTCTCTAACTGTTTTTGTCTTTCTTAAATATGTTATCACAGAGGCGCTGATTGGCTTGGCCTTGGCCAGCGGCGGGTCCGTCTTGGAGCCGGCTGGCATTGGCTCTATCAGACACAGGGATAGCTTCTAGCAGCTTCTCACAGAAGCCACCCCTGTAGCCCCCCCGCTACCAAAACCTTGCCACGCAAAACCAACACATTCCACCCCTCGCCTCTGTGAATCACATATTTAAGAATTACCATTAAAATATACATTCAACACAAAACTTCACAAACACTAATCACATCAACAAAGGAAAAGAAAAAAGAATTCCACACACCAACATCAAAACAACACTATCACAACACCAAACAGGAGTGGACAATCTACACACAAAATCTACCTCTACTCCCTTCACCACTATATCACTCTCAAGTTACGTTCAGTCAATGTTTTGCCCGTTACCTCTTCCAATTACTATCCTTATCTCGATTTTCTCGAGCCCCACGTTGGGCGCCAAAAAAGACTGTGGTGGGTTGACCCTGGCTGAGGGCCAGGTGCCCACCAGAGCCGCTCTATCACTCCCCTCTTTCATTAGACAGGGGAGAAAAGGTACAATGAAAAAAACTTACGGGTCGAGATAAGGACAGGGAGAGATCATTCTCTAATTATCATCATGAGCAAAACAGACCGAACTTAGAGAGGGAATTCATCTTATTTATTACTAAGCAAAACAGAGTAAAGGAATGAGAAATAAAACCAAATCTTAAAAACACCTCCCCCCACCCCTCCCATCTTCCCGGGCTCAACTTCACTCCCGGCTTCAACCTCCGCCCCCCCCAGCGGCACAGGGGGACGGGGAGTGGGGGTTACGGTCAGTTCATCATGCGGTGTTTCTGCCGCTTCTTCATCCTCAGGGGGAGGACTCCTCTCATCATTCCCCTGCTCCAGCATGGAGTCCCTCTCACGGGAGACAGTCCTTCACGGCCTTCTCCAACGTGAGTCTCCTCCACGGGGTGCAGACCTTCAGGAGCAAACTGCTCCAGCGTGGGTCCCCCACGGGGTCACAAGTCCTGTCAGCAAACCTGCCCTGGCGTGGGCTCCTTTCTCCACGGCTCCACAGGTCCTGCCAGGAGCTTGCTCCAGCGCGGGCTTCCCACGGGGTCACAGCCTCCTTCAGGTGTCTCCACCTGCTCCGGCGTGGGGTCCTCCACGGGCTGCAGGTGGAATCTCTACACCCCCTCATCCTCCCTCCATGGGCTGCAGGGGAACAGCCTGCTTCACCATGGTCTTCACCACGGGCTGCAGGGGGATCTTGCTCCGGCGCCTGGAGCACCTCCTCCCCCTCCTTCTTCACTGACCTTGGTGTCTGCAGATGTTCTTACATCTTCTCACTCCTCTCTCTGGCTGCAAAAGCGCTCTCTAACTGTTTTTGTCTTTCTTAAATATGTTATCACAGAGGCGCTGATTGGCTTGGCCTTGGCCAGCGGCGGGTCCGTCTTGGAGCCGGCTGGCATTGGCTCTATCAGACACAGGGATAGCTTCTAGCAGCTTCTCACAGAAGCCACCCCTGTAGCCCCCCCGCTACCAAAACCTTGCCACGCAAAACCAACACACTATTGCTGAAGAAAGTCAATTCATTTTTGCCTTCACTTGGCAAGGGAAACAGTTGACTTGGACACGCTTGCCACAAGGGTTTACTAGTTCACCAACCATCTTTTCTCAAATTCTCAGAAACGATCTAAGAGACTTAAAATTTCCTGGGGGTTCTGTTTTGATTCAATATGTTGATGATTTGTTACTAGCAAGCCATATGGCTGAAGATTGTGTGCGGGATAGTGAATATTTGTGCATCCACCTTGCAAAAAAGGGTCACCGTGCATCTCTATCCAAAGTGCAACTCTGTCAACACCAGGTAAAGTATCTGGGGTTTATTCTTAAACCAGGGAGGAGAGAAGTAGATCCAGAACGGGTAAGAGCTCTACAAGAAATTCCCAGACCAGTAACAAAGAAACAATTCAGGGGATTTTTAGGACAAGTAGGTTATTGTAGGCCATGGATTCCTGGATAGAGTGAAATAGCGAAACCTCTTAATGAGGCAACAAAAAATGAGCAAGTGGAACCACTAGCTTGGGGTCCTGAACAAGAAAAAGCTTTTTGTGCATTAAAGGAAGCATTAATGCAAGCTCCAGCTTTGGGGCTTCCAGACTATTCTAATCCCTTTAAACTTTATTGCACAGAAAACAAAGGAACAGCAAATGGAGTTTTAGTTCAAACTTTAGGGCCACATGAAAGCCCTATCACCTATTATTCTTGCACATTAGATTCAGTAGCAAGAGGAACTCCGTTTTGCATAAGAGCTGTGGCTACCGCTGCTGAGTTAGTAGAAAAAAGCCGGAACATAGTCTTGGGACATCCCCTAGTAGTCTGTGTGCCACGTGACGTTGAAATATGATTGAAACAATATGCCGAGAAAGCACTTTCTCCACAAAGAGCCCATAAATATGAACTAATACTGTTGCTTGCTGACAATTTCAGATTGGAAAGATGTAACACTTTGAATCCTGCCACCTTAATGCCACTGCCCACGGATGGAGAAAAGGATGAACATGATTGTGAACAGGTGATCAAAGTGACGAGCAAACCACGAGACGACCTACGAGATCAACCTTTGGATAACCCAGATATGAACTTGTTTACCGACGGTTCCTCCTATTATGAAGAAGGATGGAAATGTACTGGGTTTGCTGTTACCACGGAAAGGAAGGTATTGTTAGCAGGACCTTTGCCTCCCACTTTAGGTGCTCAAGGCGCAGAGATCGTCGCCCTCACGAAAGCTGCACAATATGCGATCGGAATACGGGTTAATTTGTATACTGACTCTAAGTACGCGTTTGGAGTGTGTCATGCTACAGGTATGCTGTGGAGAGAAAGGGGGTTTCTCACGTCAGCAGGTGAAACGATCGCCCATGGACAGCAGATTCAAGAACTTTTGGAGGCGATCCAATTACCATCTGAACTAGCAGTAATATATATTAAAGCACACACCAACCAAGAGAATCAATTGGCAAAAGGGAATGCGCTCGCGGTCCAGGCTGCAAAAGCGGCAGCCCGACAAGTCATCTTTGCAATGACACTGACCCATCAAGGAGAGCTCGACCGGGAATTGCCAGACACGCAAAAGCTGTTTGAGGAACTTTCCGAGGAAGACAGCCAGCTCTGGGAGAAGCTGGGAGCCGAACAGCAGAATGGACAATGGACTCTAGGGGGTAAACCGTTACTCCCAAAAAGGTATTTAATACCAATTGCGCGATGGCACCATGAGAAAACCCATGGTGGACCTGAGAATATAGCTTTGAGAGTACAGAGACTGTGGGCAGCACCAGGGATTTATGCTGCTATTAAGAGAGTTTGTGAAGGGTGTCGACTGTGCAAACAGTATGCCTCTCTGAAAATCAAGGCACCAGCAGGAAAGCGACCTCCAGCAACATATCCTTTTCAAAAACTACAAATTGACTACGCGGAGATGCCTAGGGCTATGGGATACGCTTATTTACTTGTGATCATTGATCAGCTTTCGGGCTGGGTGGAGGCTTTGCCAACTCGAAAGAATGACTCAAAAGCGGTGGTTAAAGCTCTGTGAAAAGAGATAATACCTAGGTACGGAGTTCCTGAAATAATTGACTCGGACAGGGGAGCACATTTCTCTGCCGCAATTTTAGTGCAAATTTATCATTCATTAAATACCAAGATGCAATTGCACACACCTTATCATCCACAATCGTCAGGACAAGTAGAAAGGATGAATAGGACGATCAAAGACAAATTAGTTAAGACTTGTGAACAAACTGGCTTGAAGTGGCCAGAAGCATTAAATTTAGTACTTTGGGACATTAGAAATACACCAAGGCAACCAGTAGGTGTATCTCCAGCAGAAGTTTTATTTGGGAGAATTTTAGCAGTACCTGGAACTTCTATTCCAGCAAAAACAAGCCTTTTGGATGGAGATGAAGGAGGTAACTCAATATTTATTGTATTTGCAAAATTCTCTTATGCAATTATGAAATCATGCTTATTGGTATCAAGGGATAACACCTGAAATTCAGGTACATATGTATAATAGTGATTTTTCAATGTTGCATAACCTGTTTTTCTAGTATAGTAGCAAAATTACAAGGAGCTTGGAGATATAAATAATTGCAGGGATGCAATGAAAACAAAAGGAGGGAATTGTAAAAATATAGAAGCTTAGCTATAAGAAAACTTATATTAACTAGAAAGCTGCTTAAGGCCTAGAACTATTTTAAAGCCTATAATCGTGGGAAAGGGGTTTGTAATCAAGGTAATATCTAACTGACCATGGCAATGTACAATGCTGCTACGTTCCTTGTACAGTCCCTACCCAACCGGACAATAGGCCCGGGAATATTAATCTTATGAAGTAAGTTGTAAGGGACAGGTGCACCCACAGCAAGGGTACTGCGCATGCCCACACAAAGAGGGTCACCCAGCGGACACGGGTGCGAGACCACTGACGACCACCAGAGACCCTTGAGGACCACCGACTCAAATCACTGAGCATGCGTGACAGGGAGGAGAATATGGAAATGGATTCTAAGACATGATTATCATAGGACTGCCTTTTCTGAGAAAGATGATGACTATGTATGTTTTGATCCCACATAACCTGTGTGTTGGTGATCACCTGGCATGCACGTTGGGTGGAGCTATCCCCCGTGCATCCAGCGCTGCAATAAAGAATGCCTGCCTTTGAACACTACATTGGTGTTACGAGGTTTATTCCCGGATTTCGGTGACAACGGGCCCAACATCCTCGCTGAAATCTATGGGGCAGTCTTGCTTGAAGAGGAGAAAGACGAAGCGATGGCAGCCGGTTCCCATGGCAGGGAAGGGGGGCACGTAATGACAGATCTCCTTGCCCGACTTGATGTCGTTGCCTGGGATGTTCGTCCTGAACACAAAGAAATTGACTTCACTACGGATCACTCACTTCCCCACATCAGGACCAGCAGACTCACCCAGGACTGCGAATCACTCTGTGCTGCACTTCGACGTGACTTATGCCCGTTTGACAAGCAAACGGGTAGTAGAGGCTGCTTTCACTGGAAGAAAAATCACGCCCAGCGTTTTGAATGCCGAACAGCAGCAGCAACGCCTGGAACTACTGCATCCAGAACACAGGGGTAAAGACGCTAATGGCAGGAGCACCAGAGAAAGCCACGGTTTGTTGCCGTAGCAAACAGTTCTTTCCCAAGCTCTGTTGGAGGAGTTCCTGCCCTCTCCGCCTGGGCTTTTCCCCGAGCCAAGCAGCGCACAGCTCTGATGTGCAGTACTCACACCAGCCAGTGGAGGTACTCCGAGTTCGCGTCTCGTAAATGCCCATCTGCAACGGAGAAAAACAACTTTGTGACAACCTGGTGTTGTGACGTTGCTGGGTGTCACTAACACTGGGGTTTCCAGCTCTGGCTGACACCAGGAGCTTTTTTAGCTTTGCAAGTTTCCAGTCAGATCATTCCTGCCCCTCTTTGCCCAAAGTCCTTGCTCCACCAACACACCTTAGTCCCTGCCCTAACCCACCAGCTGCTACTTGTGCCCAGAGTGGATTTATCAGGGTGAAAGATGATTTTAGGGGACTATCAGACCCATGATCACCCCTGCTGCAGGAACAAGAGGGATGAGTGCCTGTAACACAGCTGCAGTGCAGCCAGATCCCACTCAGAGGTGCCCCAGCTGTGATTTGGCGTGGACCAGCGATGCTCTCAGCCACCCAAACCCTGACCCAGAAAACTTGTTCTCATTTGGCAACGTGCAGAACAGGCTGGGTGAGGTCAAAGTTAAGATTTGAGCCGCCATTCCCAGAAAGGAAAGGTCAGTTCCGTAACCTGTGGCACGCTGGAAATATCAAGCACTCGCTGAGTTGTAGCACAATTAACCCCATCGCCAAGTTGCTCTACAAATGACCATGCTGTTTAATAAGAGATTGGACTAGGTGGCTTTCAATTTAATCAGTTTGGACCTCACACAAACTAATCCAGGCTGCCGATACGTTTAATACAAAGAGGATGCATTGAGCAACCCTGCTCTTACCTTTCTCTTTACTCTGTTCTGGTTTTTTCTCAGAGCTGCTTTTAGTGCCTGTTGGAGCTGGCTTCTTGGGAGCATCCTGCTCCTCATCAGATAAAAGTCCTGCCAAAGGATCATCTAGATCTGGGAGTTACCCCATAGGGGCAGGAAAGGAGAATAATAATAGTAAAACCAAACCAAACTAACGTTATTTAGAACAGTTCTGCACTAAGCCAAGCACTGTCCCCCACCACATCGACATGGGGACAGGAGACTGGATCTGCCCAAAGCCATGAATGCACATTCTGCAGGGACCTGGGATGCCCTTAAGTCTCCCTGAACTTCAAACACTCAAGAATTAAATTTCTGTTCAGTTTTTCCACGTTTTCTTTCTTCTAGAAAAAATAACTCAACATTTGGGTGCTTTAACGCTTGAACACTGTTTAGGCAAAGAAAAAGGGGAGAAGAAAGCCCACCTAAATCACCTAAAGCCCATTAGTGATTTTCACAGATGCTGACCTTGGTTAAAGCACAGGCTTTGACAACCAGATCTCAGCTGTGCCAGGAAACCCCATTTGGAAGCTGGACAGAATCCCCACCCCCCACCCCCCCCACCCCCCCCCCCCCCGACACAAGGGCTCCCAGGGGTTACAGACAGTCACTAAATCCAAAGCACATGTGAAAATGCAAATGCCCCCAGGAATCATCTCCCAGCCTGTCCTGGGGAGGACCTCAAATGCAGACGTGTCATTTTTTCCTTCGGTCACCTCTGAAGGATTAGATTTGCACTGGCATCGTAGGGGTGAAGGACTCTCTATCTCATTAACCAGCCAAGCCTTTGGCTAACAGAAGAGTCAAAATAAAGGCAAAGAGCAAGACCAGGTCCTCGGTCGCCTCGTGCATCTACATGCTGAAGTGAAGTGACATCCTACCGTCAAAGTTAAATTTCTTGTACTGTTGGGAAGCAGGAGGGGATGAGAGTGGCTTCTTCTCCATCACAGGTACAGGCTCTCCTAGAAAGAGACGTCACAGCTCTCAGAGACAAGGTGCTGCAGAGATGCCCCTCTCCCACCCCAGCTGAAGGTGACTTTTCTGGTGGCAGCCCCCTAAAAGCACATATTGCGACACACAGTGCCCCCCCCCGCAGCCTTACGGGGTGGGAATCTCTCTGGAGGGGTCTCCTTGCAAGCAGAGGAGGAGAAAAGGGCCTTGGGAAGAGCAGGGCAGTTTGGGGACTGGCATGTCTTAAATGCCACCCCTCTGGCTCTCCTTCCATGCAGATCAGGCAGATCCCTGGTCTTTGACCTGCACCAGGGAACGGCCAAATGGTGTTCGGTGGGAGGCAGCAGCGCGGCCGTTGCTGCTGCTGCTACCTGTGTTGTTACCACAGCACGACAAGAGGCCAGGCCAGGGATCTCCCAAGCGAGAACACATGGACAGAGTAACACTCTGTGTCTAGGACAGCCCCAAAAAGGATCAGGAAAAGGATTTTAGGGAACAAATCCACTTTTTGTTCCCTATCCCAGAAGAAAATACCCCCTGCTCGTTTGGAACCAGGGGGTTCTATGAAAAGAAGAGCAGAATCTCCTTTTTACCTTTCTCAGGAGCTAGTGGCTTCCCTGCGGTTTTTACTGCTCCTCCTGAGGAGTCACATTTCCCAGGACCTTTCACACTTGTCTTCCCTGGCCCAGAACTGGGTTTTGATATTCCCAGGAGATCAGCTTCCATGGCGTCCATGTCCTGGAAAGCGACAGGACTGAGGACGGGAGCAGGGTGAGCACTGCTAATGCCTCAGCGCTGCTTCTGCCTTTGGAAGCTGGTGCTGGAGGTCGTGGCTGCAGCTGCATGTGGGGCTGAGATGAAGGATATCTCTGCACTTACCTTCAGGGTCTGCAGCAGAGCTTGCAGGTCTGCGTCGGAGGCACTGGATCCCTGTGTGCCAAGGAGGGCAGAGATCAGAGACAAGCAGACTTTGGAAACTCCTCACCCCTTGCTTCCACGCTCTGGCCCCTGGTTTTCCTCATATTATGGAATGGAAGAATACATGCCCAACTCCTCCTGGTGTCCCCCTCACTGGAAACCCCCTGTGCCTCGATTCCTTTGCTGAGATCCTGCTGCTTCTGGGAGAAGCATCAGGGACACCCAGGCCATTGCTTGGGTAAGGGTCCTTCCTACACCACTTTATCCGAAGCACCGCCAGGAAGGCTGGGCTGCAGCACAACGTGCCCCCCTGGCTTTGCTCTGTCTCATCCAGGGCACCTGGAAACCCTCCTCCCACCATCCACTCACTCCCCCGTCCCCTCTTCCCCACCCCACAGTGATGCCAGAGAGGGGTTACCGCTTCAACCAGACTTCATGGTTCATCCCCGACTAGCCCACTGCTGACTTGGATGGGGTGACACCAGGGACAAGCCTGGCCTGGCTCAGTCCCAGCCCTAAGGACACCCCAGCTCTCTCCCAAAACTTGGGCTCACCTCTGCAGCTTTGATGTCCTCTCCAGGGAGTTTGCTGAAGAAATCGTCCTCTAGAAAGGCCCTGTGACACAAGCCCGCGGGTTAGCAGCACCACACATGAGCTCTGCACACTCGCTCAGAGAGACAGTGGCAGGAGGGGGAGCCCACAGAACACCCTGCCGGGCTACTCCCAAGGCCATCAGTCCATCAAAGCCCTGTCTGCACAAGCCCGGAGGAGCGTGTGGGTGTGCAATGGCAGACACCCAGATCCAAGCGAGGAGGAACAGCCACCTTGTCTGGGCCTCTCCCAGGGCTGTGCGTCCCATCAGAGCCCTCAGCCCCAGCAGCCGGGTGGGAAACCTATCTGGAGGATTCATCGGGGGCAGCTCTGCATATCACCTTTCGGACTAGGGGGTTCCTGCCCAGCAGTGGGGCATTTTGTGGGATGCAGGGGAAAAGCAGTTCACCCAGGACTGAAGGGATCTTAAGGGCAGGCAACACGGGAGGCGTTCAGGTGATTTTGGGAGGAACAAGAGTAGGAAAATAGAGGGGCAAGGGGATAAAACGGGCCAGTCACATGTCAATAGTTTGCTGGTCAGTACTGCCTGTGCCCTGCGTCTGGTCACCTGCCTGACCATCAGACTATCAGAACTTGAATGAGAGATGATTTATGCAATCTCCAGTGCGGGCGTTATCTTGTATGTGTTACGCAGCCTGTGTACGACTTAATGACTGGCAATGGAGACCTACAAAAAGGTTCAAGCTAGATGTCCAGGTGTTAATGAGCACTGGGGTGATCTTGTTCCTACCCAGGATCAGGCCAGCGAACAGTCCGTGGCCTGGTTTTCGGCCTGTTGTTCAGCCTGTCATTAGTTCAGACCTAGCCTGTGGCTCCCAGGTGCGTACCTCGGTGCCCAGACCTCCTGGTAGAGCAGTGAGAAAACACCTGGAGCCACGGCAGGAGTCCAGCGAGAGGCTGACCTAAAGAAGCCAAGGTAGAGCAAGGCATTAACAAAAGGAAACGACCAAGTGTGCCGAGGACATTTGACTGGTAAGGGAGGACAGCTGACTCATTTGGAGATCTAGTTAGGAGAATATCAAGTCAAGGCTTTAATAAGAGCAGCTTTAATCCAAGGTATGGGCCGTCTAGAGGGAGGAACTGTATGGCTTGGTTCAAGTGTGTGGATCTCGAGGTGTTGGGCAGGAGAGACTTGTAGAAGAAAGTAATTCTAAATAGTATGTTGAAAGGGAAATAAGAGTATGGGGCAGTTCCTTTGTGATCAAAGTGATAACTCTGGAATTCTAAATTGGGAAAAAACTAAAATATACTTTTAGAATGAAAAGCGGGCCAAGAAGGAGTGAGGAAAGTGTGTTAGTGTAAAGAAAGTGAGTGGAACAAGGGGAAGGACTAGAGGAGCAGAAAAGCTCATGCCTTTGTGACAGGAGTGTTGGAGAACCACGGACTGGGCAGAGTAGTGATGCCAAAATAATTTGTCACTTTTCCATGTGCTGTCTAGGTATCTTGTGTAACTTCTCTTGCATTCAGAAAGCAGTGCGACATTTTAGGGGGAAGAAATAAAGCTTCGTGCTTTCCAAGGAGTCAAATGTACTTAATTTTAGGGAGCAGGGAGGTGAACAGAGCGTCTACATTCCTCACCCGGTGTGTAGCTATTAATGTGAGAGGGTGTTATTAGGAACCTGCTAGGTAATTATACTCTGGTTTTTGCATTCTTACCATCTTTCATGAAAAAACATCAAGTTACTTTGCAGAAGCTAGTGGCATAAACTGTATGCATTTGACATTCTTTTCTGATTGGGGCAGTTCAAACCTGTGACTTGCCCATTATTGCTCACGTAATCTGTGGCAGAGCTAGGGCTTGGAGCTAGATTACCTGTGCTTAGTCTTAGCACTATAGAATATGAAAAACATTTCCTTGAAACACTTTCCCACAATAACAAGAAATGACTTTCTGAAATAGCGGTTTTCATGGGAGCTGCATCTTAGCTAAGCAAGATGACAGAATTGGTGTTAGTAAGACTGATGAGAAGTCACCCAGCAACTTCAGCGAGCACAGAACAGTGTATCTATATGTACGCTCCTCTGTGTTTTGTAATTTCTGGAATGTCTCTTGCATAAATTGGTCGTCAGGTTTTGCAAGTTTTCAGCTCTGTCGTCATTAACATGAAGGTACTAGTAAAACCTATAGGCACCTGTGGAGTCCATTTTGAATTTAGTATCATTTGCAACAGTACTTAAACAGTTTAACGTTATGTCAATGTACAGCAGGTTTGTCAGAAGAAAGTGAAGAGAAAGAGCATGATGATGGTGCAGACACTCGAAAGCGTTACGACTTTCGACAGAGGAAAACTGTTGAGCGCTATCCAAGCTCCATTGGAAAGTAGGTTATATGCACAGTTTCTCTTAAGACCTAATTCCTTGCATAGAAGTTTGGTTTTTTTAATGAAATATATGCACACTCAACTTCTATTTAAATTTCTTACCATCATTCTGCAAGTAAATTTTATTAAATGCATGTATCCTGTGCACCTTATATTCCTTTGCCATTTGGCATACTTGTTGTTGTTTTTCAATTAAAAAATGGCCTGTGTATCCTTGAAAGAATAGTAATTAAGCAGACTTGATAATCCTACTCTTGTGGCTTTCAGTTCTCCTTAAAACACAAGTGTGTGTTTTTTCCCTTCTACTGTGCACTGATTTGAAAAAAAAAAATAAAAAATTCCCCCCCCCCCCAATCACTTGAAACTTCCCCTGAAATTTTCTACCTCCTTCACTATCCTGCTTTCTCTTAAACTTGTTTGTAACATTATTCTAAATTCTTTGCTTTCAACAGAACCAAGACAACGTCAGAGAAATTTTTCGGGCCGGTCTTCCCCTGTCAGACAGAGATACTCATTTAGCAGTGCTCAGTCAGCAGGCTCTGGCTGCAAAAGAACTAACAGGTTGGTATATGGTTAGTGATAGCTCTTACTTCTCAATAGTGCTGTTGCTCACATTACTGAATAACGCTTTCAAGGGTGTTTGGATTGGTGGTAATTACAGAGTAATAGTGTGATTATTGCTGTGGTAGTCCGAGGGTATAAAGAAAACAAATATTGAGAGTGTCAACTGCACTTTTTGTTAGCCATTAGGTATTTTAAAATGCAGTACTGGTGGTCACTGATAAGGTAATTACGGAGGTTGTGCTGAGATTAGGTAGCTGCAATTCTTTTGTTCTTGAACTGAAGCCAGAATCTCTCTCTGAAAATCTGAGACTAATCTTGAAGAATACCAATATTTTCTTAAAACTGAAGATAATTTAGGTAGAGGGAGAACCTGTACGGAAGTTTTAATGGATTTGTTGTGGGTTTTTTTTTTTTTTAATCAGTCAAATACTGATTCTGGTTTCTCTTTGAAATCAGTTAATGTTTCTGTATGAAACTGTCCTTAAACAAGAAAAATGCTAAATGAAATTATAAATTATGAATTACAGCAGTAATGACAAGGAGGTTTTGGCTCCTGAAAGCAGTTAGAGCATGCAGAATGCTGTCTCTTGCTAGATATGAGCACTTTGTTCAGCATCTTTGAAAGCAGACAGTTATGGAAGGAAGGGTTTTTGAAGCCAAATTTGTAAACAAGTTTAAAAGGTTTATGTTTCACAGAGTGGATATATAATGCTAAGGGAAACTCCATTTATGTGGGTGTGAGAGAGAGAGATTGGACAAAATGAGTAATTTATTTCTGAAACTTCTTTACAAAACAGTTAAACATTTTACCTTCCTCGAGAAAGATTAAATTTTACTGTCAGAAGGGAAATCATGTAATAGACTTTGAAATCAGATTCAAAAGGAGTAGAATGATCTGGAAACTTAATAGATCTCAAAGTAAATTCTGAGACAGAATTCACTTAAATTTTGATACTCTTTAGTGTGTACTTTAATGTTTTACTTGTTTGTTTAAATGTTTGCAGACGGAGACACGCAGTCCACAACAGTGATTCCACATCCTCTTCATCCTCATCTGAGGATGAAGAGCGTTTTGAGAGGCGTAGGAAGCGCAGCCGTAACAGGAATTCTAGAAGGTTAATGAAACTGGAGAATAGGGGAGGGAGAAATCTCTTTGGGAGGAGTTTGCATCTGCCTGACTGTGAAGTGTTATCCACTTCATCTTCGTACAGTTTCTAAAAACTATTTTAATAACAATCAAATAAATAAGTTTTCAGCCCAACGTCTCTCAGACACGTGTGTCTTCTGGCACATGGATCCCAAAGTCCCTGGGAAGGACCAGCAGTAGTGGCCAGCCTTTATAATGTTAATCCACACTGAAATAAGTATCCCCTTGGGCTGTAAGTCTTTGAATGTAGAAGCCAAAAAATCTTTGAAAGATGTCAGTGTGTTTTGGGGAGTTCTTCCGTCACACAAATCAAGGTCAGGTCACGGTCTCCACATACGGAGTAAGTTGGTTGAAGCTTGCATTCATCTGTATGCTGTGTGGTCTGGCATGGATATTTAGAAGTGCTACGAGCGATTAAAATAATTAACTCAGTTTAATGTCTGGAGTGACCCTTTTCCTTTTTTTACTCCTGGGCATTAAATGTAAACCAATCTGAACAAATACTTAATTATTTAGGAAGTTTATCTCCTTTAGAAGGTCTTCTGCGTTCACTTGCCATCATTATAAAAGCAAAAATCTAGCTGCATCCCAAGTTAGAAAGTGCCTTTCTCTTTCTCCTTAATTCAAATCAGGTGTCTTCCACTAAACTTTCGAAAAGATGAGTTAAAGGGAATTCACAAGGATCGCATGAAAATTGGAGCAACTCTGGCTGATGTTGATCCAATGCAAATAGATTGTTCAGTAAGTAATTTTAGTTCATTGTGTCCGTGAGATGTTTCCAGTGTTTCTGAGAGCTTTCAATAACGTGCTGTCTACAACTACCTTGGTTTACAGTTTTCTCTCAAGCAATCTGAACATTGCCCAGAACATTTCTTTCACATATAAAACGTGTTCTGTTGAATTTCTTTTTAGGTGCGATTTGATGGTGTGGGTGGTCTTTCTGACCACATTTCAGCTTTAAAAGAGATGGTGGTTTTTCCACTGCTTTACCCAGAAGTCTTTGAGAGATTCAAAATTCAACCTCCAAGGTAACAGATATTCTTTAAAACTATAAATTCTAATATAAGCAAGAAGGAATCATCTACTGGTAGTCAACTGTAATTTGTTGCTTGGAAGTCCAGTTGTCTCTCCCACCAACTGTCTTTTTGTTCAAGTGATCAAGTATACATTTTAGAATTGACAGGACTTGCAACTAGAACCTTGCAGTGTTTGTTGTGCGTGGGCTACAATAAGAATCTGTCCACTTTTTACACAGCTCAAGTAGTTCTGCATTAGGAAATTATTAGAGATTTAAGTGTTAGCTTTATATAGTCTTGATCAGCAGAGTTCAATGATGGTATAGTGAAATATGACTTTAAAGTCGTTGCTTTCAGTAACTTTAAAAGTATTACAAATAATGAAAAGAAAATATTCCAGTGGTTTTGCTTCTTTATTCATTGAAATCCTTCTGGAAACAGCAGTGTATTGGCTTTTCTAGTTGATGGCTGTATTTATCTGGAAATGCAGAATACTCTCCCAGGTTTAGACTTCCACCTCCTTTATCATCAGCAATGGATGGCCTGGGAGACCAAATCCAGTAGCTGAAAGGTTTTAAGGGAGAATGAAATGCTTTACTAGCAAATCTTGCCTTTTGTGAAAACAAGCATTTATATGCAGCGTGTCATAAGTTAGCCAAGTCTCAGATTCTGCGCTGAAGTTTGTTCTGGTTTGGCTCCACTCTGCTGTAACCACCCCCTGTTAGTTTGTCAGCAGTTTTGGAAGCGTCCTTCTGGGACACTAAGATCTTTTCTCAAGGTTTGTACGTCTCCATTATCCTCTTTATTTGCTGCGTTTACTGCCTCGTTGAATTGCGTAGGAACACAAAACTTCCATCTCTTTTCACTTTTCTCACACTTCAGCTGTTACTGCGATCTTATACACGAAGCGTTTGGGTTAGGAGAGAAGAGGTGTGTGGTTTAGGGATGAGGATTGTCATAGATACTTTTCCATCATATATGAATCTTTTTTCTTTTTCTTTCTTTCTTTCTTTCTTTCTTTTTTTTTTTTTTTTTTAATTGCAGAGGCTGTCTATTCTATGGTCCGCCAGGGACTGGAAAGACACTGGTTGCTCGTGCGCTTGCTAACGAATGTAGCCAAGGTGAGAGGAGAATAGCCTTTTTTATGCGAAAAGGTGCCGACTGCCTGAGTAAATGGGCGGGGGAATCGGAACGACAGCTTCGTTTATTATTTGATCAGGTAAGGTTGAAACGTGCTGTGTGTTCTGTCCGAGTGGTAACTGTAATTTTCTGTGGTCAGTATTTTTAAGAGCAACTCACTCCTTAATAATAATAAAACTCCTTAATTAATAAAACGAGAAAACCTCGCAAAGCAAACCCCTGCTACCCACCTCAAAAAACCCCACCAAAACCCCCCAAAAAACCATCAACCAAAAAACCCCGCCAAACCCAAACCAAAACAGCCACAAAAAGGGTTTCAAGAGGCAAGAGATGGATGGTGGCTTTAGATCAGAGGGAAACAGATGCAGGCTGAAGGCATAGTCATTGAAATTCTTAATGGAAGCTTGCTTTCAGAACCTGTAATTGAATTAAGTCTCGGCTCTGTTCTCGGGCGGTTGCCAAATAGCTGTAAAAACTACTGCTATGATTTGTTTCCTGTCACCCGGTCTCAGTGGCTTGACACAAGCTGCTGTCTTCTGTTACTCGTGCCCCTCACTCCATGAGCTCAATTAGTAGAGATCCCTGATGCCAGTCTGAAAAATCTAGTTCCAGGGACTGTCCAACCAAAACATTGTTAATGCATTTTCTCTTTAAAAGAGTGCTGGTTTACTTATGTCAATATTCCTCTGTTTTCATTCTAGGCCTACCAGATGCGACCTTCAATTATTTTCTTTGATGAGATAGACGGTCTTGCTCCTGTGCGGTCCAGTGAACAAGACCAAATTCATAGGTAGTACATTTGTTGTATCTACATAGAAGCTGCTTGATCTTTGTGAGAAGACCACCACAGCCCGTTTAACTTTATGTGATACATGAATTTATCCTGAAAACTAGTAATTCGATGCTACTAAACTTCAGATGATTTTTAAACAATAATTGAAAGCAATTCACTCAGCTTGATATCAGCACAAGGCCTGTGTTAGCTTATTGGGTTTTTTATGTCCTAAATGAAGTCTTTGGCTAATCAGCATCTCATCCAGAAAAGCTTGTCCTTTTTGAGTGATCATTGCAGGAGATTGTGTAGAATGTAACAAAATTTCCTAAACCAGTGAATGACAATTATATTTTTTCTGTTAGCTCTATTGTGTCAACTCTTCTGGCCCTTATGGATGGCTTAGACAGCAGAGGAGAGATTGTGGTCATTGGAGCCACCAACAGGCTGGATTCTATAGATCCTGCTTTACGAAGACCCGGCCGCTTTGATCGAGAGTTCCTCTTCAGCTTGCCAAATCAAGAGGTCAGAACTTAAACTCAACCTTAATGCTGATGTGACAAAGTCCCTCTTTATAACACAACCACGTAACAATGCAGTATTACAGAGCAGTTAAAGTCAGAACCAGTGTTGGACAACTTGGACAAAAGAGAGACTGTGGAGGGCAGATCCGGTACTGAATATATACACCATTAAGAGGATTTCCACAAGTAGTTAGTTCTGTAATTAGTTTTGGTTTCACTGTGACCAGCCAAGAAGATGGCATGCTGCTGCTAGTCACTGAAACATGTAAGAAAGAATGAATGCCTGAATTAGCTGTAAATTACTGCTATCTCATCTTGAAAATGAAAGAAATGGTGCGCGCACAAGAATTCCTTTTTGCAAACAAAGGACTTAATTTTTTGCGACTTAATTTTTTTTCATTCCCAAATCTGTCCATGTTTGCAGACTTACTTAATCCACTTAGACACTTTCATCCTGAAGTGGTCTTGCTCTCAGTTCTTGGTTTATGAATGGACAGCGGATGTACCTGTGCTGGATTGTTCCCAGGCTGCGTATCCTGGGAGGGAAGTATTTTGGGATCTGACATTCTTACTGGTAACTTACTATTGGACAAAGATGTGAGGTACGCTGGACAGGTGTGGGGCTTGGGAAGCTTCTAGTGCAGTGGCGATAGCTAAGCAATGAAAAAGTAGGTGTATAGCAACCAAAAAATATGGGGAGGAAGAGAGTGTGGAACCCTGGTTTTGTGTGTTTTAATTTGGCTATCATGGATATTTCTTTCATTAGCACTTTCTGGAAAAAAGGATAAAATGCTTGTTGGATTGAAGGCTAGTAAAAGTGCACTAAACAGCATCTTTAACAGAAACATTTGTCTCCAGTTTTTATCTGCTTTCAGGAACAGGAGAGGAGGTGCCGTGAAACACATGCAATCTATGATTCCCTACTGTGGAAGAAGTCTAGAACTCTGCCATA